>NC_136267.1:178006732-178271732 GCF_964187855.1 Myxine glutinosa
CCTCATCCTCCCCCTCCCCATCCCCCCTCTTTTCCCCTCTCCCCCTCCCCTCCCCCTCTTCTCCACCCCTCCCCCTCCCCCTCTTCTCCCCCCCCCCCCTTCTCCCCTCCCCCCCGTTCCCCACCCCTCCCCTCCCCTGCCCGGCAATGCCGGGTACTTCTGCTAGTATGGTTATAACGACAACATCATCGGTGAATTGGTATTCCAACCATAATTATTTGAATTGAAATCTTTATCTAAAAAATCTCAAATTTCATATATCTGATCTATGAGTCGATGTGATTGAATAATGAAATTTATGACGTTCATACCCATGCCAAGAAACGGTGTGACATGATACAGGTATAGGGGCCATAATAGTAGCGGGTTCAGTTGGTATTTTTGTTCAAAATGAACGTGCGAGGTGAGAAAACGCGCTCTAGGAGCGACATTCTAGTTTTTTACAGTGAATCGAGGGCCAAAAACAATATATAGCACGATATCTCAAAAAGTTGTGGACAGATTTGGACTACATTTGGTGGAGAGGTTGGGTGTGTGACGAGGAAGAATTGATCAAATTTTGGTGAAGTTCCTGATCCGGATACTAGAAAAAAAATTCAAGTGATTCTTCACCATTGAGAGATGGGGTCAAACCGATATACAGCAAGATATCTCAAAACGTTGTGGACAGATTCAGCGGAAACTTGGTTGATGAGTTTGGTAGGTGCCAAGACCAAGCTGATTAGATTTTGGTGAAGATCCAGATGCAGATACGGCCAATTTATTTATCCCATCTCGTCTTCAGTTGTCATACCCTTCCTCCCGTCCATTGTACACAGAATCTTGTGGTGAGGATGTTGCCCAGAAACAACTTGCTTTCATCTCCTGGAAAGCAAATCCAACGGAAGGAAATCTCATTTCCTTTCACAAAGCCCGAAACAAGTGTGTGTCCACCCTCAGGAGAGCTAGGAAACAATATCTCTCCGTTCTCAAGACCGAACTCTCTTATCTGTCTCCCTCTTCCAAATCCTGGTGGCGTCTGGTCAAATCTGTTTCTGGTGTTTGTTCCCCCTCCATCCCCTCCCTCACCTCAAACGGCTACACGGCTGACTCCGCACATGAAAAAGCTGAATGCCTCAACTCTGTGTTTGCCTCTAAATATTGTGTCCCAAACCCATCCCTCTCTGTACCCACCGTACCCAGTCGTACTGAGCTGCTCCTGGACTCTGTGGCCTTTCCTCCTGACAAGGTGGAAAAGTTTCTGTCAACCCTCGACTCTGATTCTGCAACTGGACCTGACGGCATCAGCCCACGGGTCCTAAAATCCTGTTATTCCGCACTTTCACTCCCTCTCTCTGTTCTCTTCACCCTCTCTTTTGCTCAAGGTCATCTGCCATCTGCTTGGAAATCAGCCAACATCACTGCTTTGCACAAAAAAGGTGCAAAAACAGATCCTACCAACTACAGACCAAACAGCATTCTCCCAATTATCAGCAAAGTCATGGAATCCATCATTGCTTCAGATATTAAATCTTTCCTCTTCTCCAATGGCTTGATCTCTGATCATCAATTTGGTTTCAGACCTGGTCACTCTACTCTTACATGCTGCTTCTGCTTTCTCAACAATGGATGGAGGTCCTCAATGCCAAACAGGAAATTAGAGCTGTCTCCCTTGACATATCACGTGCCTTTGATACGGTCTGGCACCCCGCTCTGCTCACCAAACTCTCCTCCTTTGGTATCCATGGAAATCTCCACGCATGGCTGGCGGACTTCCTCTCTAGTCATAGTCAACATGTGGCCCTGAATGGGTTTCACTCATCTCCTCTTCCTGTTCAGGCTGGAGTTCCCCAAGGCAGTGTTCTGGGCCCTGTGCTTTTTCTGGTCTTCATCAATGATCTCTCTGACTCTCTTGAAAATCCTCTCTATCTCTTTGCTGATGACTCTACTCTCTGTCACTCCATTCCTCATCCCTCAGATCGGCAGTCTGCAGCCTCCTCACTCTCTGCAGACCTGGACAAAATCACAGACTGGGCAAACAAGTGGAACATGTCTTTCAATCCTGACAAATCTCACACTCTTACGATGTCTCTCCGAAAAGACCGACTGGACAACCCTCCCATCCACTTTCTGAATAATCCTCTCCAAGAAGTTCTGTCACTCAAGCCTTTGGGTCTCACTATCTGCCATGATCTTTCCTGGGAAAACCACATTTCAAATCTGGCCTCCAAAGCCAGTCGCCGACTGGGCATCCGCCGTCATGCGAAGTCCTTCCTTGGCACACCTGAGCTCCGCACCACATACAAGGCTTTCATCTGCAGCTCAATGGAATACTGCTCTCCCCTCTGGGCTGGTGCTCCTGCCTCACACCTAGCTCGTCTTCACTCTGTTGAAACCAAAGCGTTCAGAATCATTGGAATCTCCCGTGATGAAGCTAAGTCCAAGGGCCTTTCACTCACTCACCGCAGGCAGGTTGGTGGTCTTTCCGTCTTCTACCGACTCCTCTCTGGCCTTGCCCCCCCAGCTCTCTCTGGGCTCTGTCCCCGAAATATTCCTACAGGTCGCACAAGATCTGCCTGCAACCCTCTTATGGTTAAACTGCCAAAATCAACTCTCTGCTCACCTTCACTCCTTCATTCCTCTTTTCTCCCGCCTCTGCAACAAACTCCCTCACTCTCTTCAATCCCACACCACCCTCCAGGTCTTTAAAACAGCTGTTCACCACCATCTCTCATCTTCCCCCATCCAAAACCTTGATCTTTTCTACCCCTGCTAATTTCACCCCAAATCCACTTTTTTGAAATACCAACTTCTGTCCTGGAAGTCCTTGGTGTCTTTGTGTTTTATACTTCTCCCACCCCCCCTCCGCTTCCCACGCCTCCTCCCCCCAAGCCTTCTCCATCCCACACATCTCCCTGCTCTCAAATGTTGTGTTTGTGTGCTTCCCCTTCTCTCCCCATCTTGTCTTCCGCTCCCTCTTTTTATATATTTTGTTTGTCTGTTTGATTTGTTTGTGAAATAAATGTTAGCTCTTTCACGAGCCTCGATTCTGTATACCAAAAAAAAAAAAAAAAAAAAAAAAAAATCAGTGGCATATCCCACGTAAACGGTTCAGCATGGCGGAGGTATGTGCTCCACCAAGTACCGTTCTAGTTATTTTTAATGGGAATAGCACCTGTGCCCCCAATACAGTAGTTATTAATCCTCACTTTTCACATTACTAAATACACTGACAAGCAATTTTCTTATTCATACACCGTTAAAGCAAAATTATAATGCAAAACTATCTGGTGGCAGAATTTGGGGAAAGTCACAAATTGGTTCCATGAAAACTATTGAGCTTCAAGCAATATCTTGTGCATTAAGAGATTTTAGTTCCATTAGCCTAAATTTCACAGTGCTTATCTTGTTATCCAATGTCTTAATGCCCACAAATAATTTCTGGGTCATTTGAGTGCGGAAAGTGCAATATGCGTTTTTCCAACTCCTGTCTGGAAGCAGTGGTTATCCAAGTGTGACATTGTTGGCAACGGCCTTGCACATTAAGTTTTGCCTTTAACTGTTGTTGCTTATGAAAAACAACGACTGTGAGATACAAGTGCAATCTTATGATGTCCCTTTAGCTCTCTTGCATTCACCTGTAGTGTTTGTTGAGTGACGTGTCAGCAGATTGCTTCGGTGCTCATTACTTGCCGCTGAACGAGCAAATGAAAATGGAAATACTTGAGCAAAAAAAAACATGGGAGGATGCTGACATCACGATGTTTGAGGTTTAATGTTCAGAAATTCAATAAAACCAATCAAAGTTGAATAATTTAACAAAAAAAAACAATTATTTCCCCGATTGTTTGTGAACTTGACTTGAATAGTTTATTTCAGTGCAATGTGTGATGAAGGCCTCCCTCAATATGGTACATTCATCTATATTCTCTCCAATTTCGGCCAATTATACTCCAGGGCAATGTACAATTTTATATCTCAATCTAATCTAGGTTTCTAGTTTGTAATTATTGTCATAGGTTGGTTGGCATTTCATGTTGACTCCATTCCAGTTCCATTTCAGTTTTTGATTTGATTTTTTTTTTTTTGTATACAAGATCGAGACTCGTGTAAGAGCTAATATTGATCACAAAAAAGACAAACTGACACATAAAACATAAAACATATGATAAAGGGAGCGGGAGAACAAGATGGAGAGCAGGGACATCGGGAGATCTGTGGGAGGGAGAGGGCTTGGGGGGAGGAGGCATGGGAAGTGGGGGGGTTGGGAGAGGTAAAAACAAAAACACATGGACACATCTAGGACTTCCAGGAAAGAAGTCGGTATTTTTTAAATGTGGATCTGGGGTGAATTAACGGGGGTAGAAGAGATTAAGTTTTTGGATGGGGGAAGATAAGAGATGGTAGTGAACAGCTGTTTTAAAAATAATAATAATAATTTTAAAAAAACTTCACACACATGTGGATATCATTATATATGTCCCAAACATAAATAAATAATCAGCAGAGGAAAAAAAAACTTTAACCTAGATTTTTGGGTTAGGTCAAATTGGCTTCTCTACTGCTAGATTATTTGGGATTGTATTTAAAATAAAAATTGTGACCAATGTATCATTGATTTTTTTTTTTGGGATGAAAAGACAACTTCGTTCTTTGGCTTTTTCAATCATAACCAGGTTTTGTTCCATCTCCTTAGTATGAGACGTAACTCTGCCACTCATCATTGCTGATATTACACATTGATTTTAAACTTTATTTTTCAGACACAAAGGCAGTTTGCTTTCATTGACTTCTAGTAATTGTCAAACTATCCTGCAAGGCCTGCTTTCACTTCTTCAAAGTGATCCATATCCATTTTTTGTATCGTGTAAGAGCTTTAACACAGACAGAGCAGCAAAGAACAAAACTGAGATGAATAGAGGAGGGGATGGATGAGAGAGTTTAACCCTTGGATGCAGGGATTTGGCCTCGGAGGCCCACAAGGTTTTTTTTTGTTGCAAAAACTATGCTGTACAATTTTTTTTTTCGAATGAGCCTCATTTTAATCGACTTTCATGTTGTTAAACAAAATTCAGTGACATAAAAGAAAAATTTTCATTCAGGCTCGTGGGAAAATCTTCATTTTATCACTTATAACCCGAAAATTCAACACGAATGCAGGCCTCGGGCCTTTGAGGCCCCACATAAATGTTGTTGTACTACTATGTCATATCATTATTTTCTTGATATGAGCCTCATTATATGCTCCTATAACTTGGTTACAAATAATTCAGTGACAAAAATATGAAAATAAAAAACTTTACACGAATACATTTGTGGGGCCTCCGAGGCCCAATGGCTGCATTGGTGTAGGATTTTTGACAGTTGAGGACATATACATTCTAAATAAAAGGATTAGTGAATCATATTTTTGGAGCAAATATTCCTCCATGAGCCTCAACGTTTTAGAGAAAAAAAAGTTGAAAAACCAAGAACAAATTTTTTTTTTGGCAAAAAAAAAAAAAATTCAATTCATTACTTGCATGGGATTCTTCCAACTAATAGAATCAATGATTCACATTTTCTGAGCAAATACACATGCATGAGCATCGACCTGGATTGAAAAAGGATATGAAAGAAAAAAAATCTATTAAAAAAAACAACAAAAAACATTACACAACATTGGGCCTCCAAGGCCCAATGGTTGCGTTTATGTAGGATTTCTGACGCCTGCATCTAAGGGTTAATATGAGACACAAGGGTGAACAAGCTGGATACAAGCTCAAAACACAGCAAGGAGGAGGCTGAAAGAACAGGATGTGAAACCCAGAGATGAAACAGCAAATGGACCAAATAAATGGAAAGGATGGTGGCGAGAGGTAGACTCGAAAAAAAAATCAACAGCACTAACTTGAAAGTAAGGAAAAGGCTTGGGGAGGGTTGATGAGGGTAGAAAGCATCACGAGTAAGGAATGGAGCTGGCCTAAAGAGGAAGTGAAAGCACCTCATTATTTCTTCCAAGGCCTCCAGATGGTTATTTTGAAGCCCTGGAGGACAAAATGAGATTGAGCAGACTGAGGAAGTTGGTTCCACAGATATGTAAGAGGAACAAATGAATGGAGGTGAGCTGTGAGCCTGTATTTTTGGTGTTTCATCAGAAGTGGGTTACTGATCGACCTACCATTTGCACCCTGCATAAACCCGGAAAGGGGAGAGAGAGGGTGCACATAAAATGCAGAAGGTGCAAGACCAGAAAGGATGTAGTAGAAGTTGTTGCACAAAATTATAATATAAATGAAACATTATTTTGAAGGCTTTGCTCTCCATGGCATGAATGTGTGAGGCAAGGTGCCTGGCAAAGGGGAGAACATTTTCAGGAATAGGCCTTAATAAATGCAATTTATGGTTTCTTTAATTTTGATTGATCATTTTCAGCCCATTCCCCTGGGAGTCAGGGCTTTGCAATCACATGTGTGTTGTTGGTGGTTTTCTCCATTTGCGGGTTTCAGGAGGTGGAACGGAGTCCTCCCGGGACCCAAAGTAGCCAGCTCCTCTTCGGTAAGGGATCACGGTTCATGGACAAAGCTGTTCGACTTTTCAGTTTTGTTCCAAGGGCTCTTTTCAGGATCGTCACCGAACCCCGGATTGCCTCCAGGATTAGGTAACTGATAATGATTAATGTTACATAATAATAGTTATATGCCTGGCGTTGGCTTCACGGCTAGGGTGCCAGCTTAGGATCACCTAAGATCCTGGATGTTCGAATCCCGGTCGATCGCTGAATTAACACCAGGGGGGTTGACTCAGCAATAAACAACCATACATCCTTCCAAGGTCGGCTAATTGAGTACCAGTTCACTGGTAATTCCCTGGTTGTCATAAAAGGCGACAAACAGGGTTGGCGGCAGGAAGTGCATCCGGCCACAAAACATTGCTTCAAAAAGGGGACCGAAAAACAACAACAACCACGGTGCCCGAAAAAGGCCAACCCCCGCTTGCGGGGAAAAATGGCCTCTAAAGGTGTTTTTTTACATAATAATAGTGCGTGAAGTGCTGGAAGCCCCATATTTTTCATCAATTCCATGTTTCTTTATTTATTTACCATTGAGAATTAGTTTGTCTATGCAGGCCATCACCTTTTTACCAAAACTTCAACAAACCTTTATTATCAGAATATGAAAAACACAAATTAATAAAATGTACAAATATATATATCTATACGTAGTATATACAGCTTAGCCTGCAGGGCAATGCTGTCTGAAACTGCATTTGTCTGTCCCCATGCCCCCACATACATACACCAATCATAGCTGAGGATCTGGTCACATGACAGAGGTTTGTGCATTTAGTAACCATTCCAGTTACATATTTTACTAAAAGGAAATATAATAACTTTCAGTGGACTGTTTTGGGGTCCCAGCAGGTGTTGTAAGGTAGGTAGGAGGTTTCAGAAATTCCTCAATACAATTATGATTTTGAAATGCGATCGACATGGACCTTGCTCCAGAATCTGGAAGTGAACAGATGACGATGATTCGTCGGTTTAATAATATCTCAATACAATTGTGATTTAACATTATATTTTGATATATTAATACAATAGTATTCATTTGTGATTTGAATGATGAATGATGCTGTTTGGAATGAAAAGATGGAGAACGTGCTGCCAATGCCTGACATTCGACTGAAGGTGGCACAGGAACGTGGAATTTATTGGTTCATTGTTTGCCATTCGCCGTTTTTTTACCCAAGTCATTCACGAACCGGCTGTTGTTATGGTCTGTGACCTTTTTCTTCTTCCTCCCCCCCCCTCCCCCACCCCCTGTGAGTTAGACCAAGTGGTTTGGTCCATGTGTATAAAGCCTATGATTGGCTGTGGGGCAGGGGAGGGGCCAGGAAGATGATTCAGAGGAGAGAGTGGTCATTTTAGAGGAGGGCTCATAACGGAGTGTCTTTTCGGGTGTTGTAGAGTTTCCAGCTGCAATCTCTCCACCCGAAGGGTGACTTTGATCAAACTCTTGCTGCCGTACCACTGGGCCTGCCTTTGGGCCTACTCGTGGACTTGCCTACTCCTACCCTCTTGTGCTGGGCCTGCACTGGGCCCTACCACTGGGCTTGCCCTGGGGCCTACTCATAGATTTACCTACTCCTACCCTCTCGGCCTGCCCTGGGGCCAACTGCTGGGCCTGCCTTGGGGCCTACTCGTGGACTTCCCTACACCTACCCTCTCATGCGGGGCCTGCACTGGGGCCTACCACTGGGCCTGCCCTGGGGCCTACTGCTGGGCCTGCCTTGGTGGCCTACTCTTGGACCTGCCTACTCCTGGACCTGCCTACTCCTGGACCTGCCTACTCTTGGACCTGCCTACTCTTGGACCGGCCTACTCTGGTTTTTCCCTCTCTTCTCCCTTCTTTGTTTTATGTGTAGGAAGAGATTTTTCGTGTGATAATCCATAAATAAAGACAGTGTGATTGAAGGCTTGGCTTGGTGTGCTTCAGGCCAAAACACTGTCCATACCTGAAGTGAAAAAAAAATTAATACATACATTATTTGCTAAATGTTAGCTGGTATCCCCACTCAGGTCATATTATCCTCTTCAATTAAAGTAACAAAAAGCCCGGCTACGCCGCTGTTAGACTATCGGTCTTGTTTTTTAGCTGTCGGTTTGGGTGCCCAGATGATATTAAAATGTACAAGGAAAGGTGACACTAATGTTTTGTGTCGTGACATTAAAGTAGTTGAGGTTGAGGTGAATCTAGTTTAGATAATAAACTTGTGTTGTGACAGAGTTTTAGTGATAGCGGTAATGTGATCAGACCAAGTGAGTTTATCATCAATGATGGTTCCAAAAAAAATGGTTGAGTGAACCCTAGTATCCAGGATATTGTCAATTTCAAGGAGGTTCATCCTATTATGGGATTTATTAGCCTCCGTTGGACTTAGTCTGAAACTGGGACTTATGGATTGGGTCTCGTCTGCCCGTCTGTCCATCTGTCAGTCTGTACATGCCTTTGTCAGTCCGCAACCATATCTCGGACATGTATGGACCAAATTTGTTCACTCGAGACAGAAAGACAACACACTAGGTTATACATACGCATATCTTTTTGTTTTGCGATGCAATCAAAAATGGCTGACTGGCGGCCATTTTAGTTGTAAAATACCCGATGTTGAACACATCCTCAACTATTTTTGGGTCATGCATCTTCTGTACTTGTTCAAACTTGGCAACCAGATAGTGAATGATGGCTTACATATGCTCGTCATTCTTTTTGAGATCAGATTCAATATGGCCGACTGGTGGCCATTTTGTTCCTTAAATGTGTCCCTAACAATTTCTCAGACATCCATGGACCGATTTTGTTCAAAGTTGACACAAAGATAATATTTGAGAGTATGCATATGCAAAAAATCTTGTTTTGTAATACAACTAAAATGGCCGTCTGGTGGCCTTTAACTTTGTAGAGTAAATTACCAAAACCTCTTGGACATTTTATGACTTTTTCTCCTTTGATTTAGTAAAAAAAAGCATCTATTTAGTTTTTACTAAGGCTTAAGGAATGTTTATTGGCTTTGAACCACAGGGAGACCTTTTTTTGTTCAGAGTTTAAGGAAGAATAATTTGAGCTGGAGTATATGATCATGGTATAATCTGCAAATAAAATATTATTGGGTGACCTTCCTGATTTTGGTCGGCCAGACTACTTCACAAAAGTTTTCTTATGCTGATGATGTCGCTCTTGCCTACCTGGCGTGCAAACTTGATGATGTGAGCAGGGTTCGTACTAACGACCTCACAGTTTTGTTTTTTTTGGAGCATTTCACTAAATGGAGACTTTGCCCCAATCCATCAAAAACTACTGTCACTGCCTTCCATCTGAGCAATTGCCTTGCTCATGCCAAACTCAATGTTTCCTTCTGTGGTAAGTCAGTCCAGAATTAACCATACCCTTAATATCTTGGAATCACTCTGCATCACAACATGACATATAGGGAACATCTGAATTTTTTTTGTGAGAAAACAAAGACTAGAGTGAATCCCATCCATAAACTTGCCAGCACTAGCTGGAAAGCTGCCACACGCAACCATCACACTTCTACCCTCGCTCTAATATATCCTACTGTAAAGCACTGTGCACCTGTTTGTGCTATGATTAACACCTCTAGCATGGCTGTGCTGACTAAACTCACACCCTTGGACATTCACAGGCAAGCACGCACATCCTGAGTGTACCTTCAGATACAATCCAATGCTGACCTGCCAATCCATGAAGAGCTACTGAACCATCCAAGACTTTGATTGAAGTCATGGAAGCCTTTCTGGATTGGGGGGCCTGCAGTGGTAATTACTGATGATAAGGAGTTGTGGTAGCAGCAATGGGAAAATATATTATTTTAAAATGGCCAGCTAATTCAACATCCCACGGAGGAGCCCCAGGCTTTGATCAACAGACACACCAGTGGAGTGGTCTTAAATGACTGCGCACACTACATGCAAGGGCCGCCCATTATATGCAGAAAGAAGTGTAATCAAACTGATAGGCCAGTGTGTACCTGTGGCCATCAAGATCAGACATTCCTACGTGTAGTACAGGACTCATGTGGGCAGAGGAGATTCAGCGGGTCCTTTTCATAACTAAACAGGGTCACTGATGCCGCAATCGAATGTCTCGCAATACTAGATCTTCAATTGTAATTGTCTACAAGATCATATGAAAGGAAAAGAACATAGAACAAGTACAAAAGGTTTTAATTAAAACAAAAGTCACTTCGATGTTACACAATGCCTAGATGCAGCTGTGCCTATAACGTCGATGTTATAGGCACAGGACATTCCTATTGATTCGATTACTTGATGTTATTTTTGTGCAAAGTGAAAATATATCTCGGCAATTTCCCGTGTGTGGCGACGAATTTTTTATATATCTCGGCATTTTCCCGTCTGTTATTTCAGGCGGTGTATGACTGACCATGCCGCGATTTAAAATAAAAAAAATCTCCGCAATTTCCCGTGTGTGGCGACACGTGAACGAAGCTATGCTCCTCTCTCCACATTATTGTGACGACGTATAAATTAAATATTTCATCGTGACGATTGTCATCAAATGGACGAATTTTTAATATATCTCGGCATTTTCCCGTCTGTTATTTCGGGCGGTGTATGACTGACCATGCCGCGATTTAAACAAAATATATATATCTCGGCATTTTCCCGTCTGTTATTTCGGGTGGTGTATGACTGACCATGCCGCGATTTAAACAAAATATATATATCTAGGCATTTTCCCGTCTGTTATTTCGGGCGGTGTATGACTGACCATGCCGCGATTTAAAAAAAATATATCTCAATGGACTTGAAGTTACAGGCCTTTGAGAATTCATTTCGTTCTATAAAGGGCAACTTTCATCGGATTTTCTTCCCGTTTTTTTTCAACTGAGTCTAAAACTATGTTAGCGACTGTGAAAAATGAAATGATATATCGAATTTGATTTGAAATAAAACTGTGTGAGAGAGGAAGACACCACGGGCCTACAAAACAGGCCTCAAAGCTATGTGAGTTAATAAAATGGTGGATATTTGTTTATATGAAGCCTCTCCCAAAATGGGTGGAGCTGTGGTTCCCAGAATGGGTGGAGCTTTGAGGTTTTGTCTTCTCTGCAAGAACAAGAAGAACAAGAAGAAGAAGAACAACAACAACAACAGCAGAGGGCACTCTATGAGCAGCGTCTGCGACGCGGCTAAAAAAAACATAGAAAAAGGAAAGGACCAAGCATAGAGTCCTGTGAATCACCATGTACTTTCCAGTTGAAATCAAGCTTATTAAGTCAAAAAATATTACTAAGATAAGAAGTGAACCATTGCAGAGCAACACCTCTGATACCATAAAAGTCAATCCTCGAGAAAACATTGCCTTAGTTGTGCCGAAAGCTTCCAATATATCAATAAAATAAAAACGCTGGTGGTAGATATTTTGTGGAAATTGCATCGGTGAATTTATTGACTAATTGCACAAGATCAATATCATTAGAGTGTTACATCAAAAACTGAACTGTTGGTGAGAGAGAAGGTTAAAATTGGAGATGAACTTGGAGAGACAATTATAAAGAAGTCTTTCCAAGATTTGAGAAAAACAAGGAAGAATGTAAATAGGTCTGTAGTTACAAATTCCCCATTTATTGCCACATTTGAAGATAGGAATAACTTTAGTGACTTTAATATGAGAAGGGAAACATCCACTAAGGAAAGAAAGATTAAAAGTAAATGCAAGTGGTCGAGAGATTAAGGAAATCATGTCTTTAACCACTGATTAATTAATTATATCAAACCCCCAACTGGCGAGATTCTTCAGCTCTTTGCACATTTCGATAATTTCAAAAGAAATAGTCGGCATTAGGAAAAAACAACAACAATTGTAGGAGTTGTGCAGGTAATCAGTAAAAGTGTGTTAGCAGGTGCAATGCTATTGGCTAAAGAAGAACCAATGTTGGTATCTTATTATAATAGAGAAAACGTATATGGTTATGTTGTTATGTTCACATGCGACGAAAACATCTTCTTCGAAACAAACGAAAACATAGTAAAGATCCTGAAGACCCAAAACACCCCAAAGACCCAAAATACCCTTGAAGGCCCTGAGGCTCAAAAATACCCTGTAGATCCAAATGGCCCCGAAGGCCCAAATGGCCCCGAAGACCCAAATGGTCCCGCAGACCCAAATGGCCCCGAATACCCCAAAAACACCAAAGACCCAAAATACCCCAAAGACTCAAAACACCCTGAAGACCCAAAACACCCCGAAGACTCAAAACACCCCGAAGACCCAAAACACCCCGAAGACCCAAAACACCCTGAAGACCTGGAAGACCCAAAACACCCTGAAGACCCAAAACACCCCAAAGACCCAAAACTCCCCGAAGATCCAAAACACCCCGAAGATGCAAAAACCCCAAAGACCCCGAAGACGCAAAACACCCCAAAGACCCAAAATACCCTTAAAGTCACAGAGGATCCAAAAGACCATGAAGACCCAAAAGACCCAAAAGACCATGAAGACCCAAAATACCCTTGAAGCTCCTGAAGACCCAAAAGATCCAAAATACTATTAAATACCCCAAATAACCAAAATACCCTAAAGACTCTTAAAGACCCAGAGGAAACAAAAGACTCTTAAAACCCAAAAGCCCCCGAAGACACTGAAGAGCCAAAAGACCCTGAAGACCCAAAATACCCAAAATACCCTTAAAGCCCCCAGAGGATCCAAAAGACCCTGAAGATCCAAATGGCCCTGAAGACCCAAAAGACCCAAAAGACACTGTAATGGTCAAAGATGCCTATCCCTCTGAAACGACATGTGGTGAGGCACGCGGAGTGCGCCGAGTCACGCTAGTAATAGCAATTGAAGGAATCGCAAATGTCTGCAGAATGCAAGATAACATGCTCTCCATATAATTTTTTAAAAGAATAAGCCTTGTTGGTCTTACCTAAAATATTGTTAATCCTACAACAACATGTGTTTTTAATACTAGTTTTGCAGGGCCCCATGGCCACAGGAATGTGGGTGGAACCCAAAAATGTGAAATCTAAGAAAGTGTTCCCAAGGAAAAGTTTAATAACTTAAATATTATCCAATCGAATGAAACAAAACTTGCAGATCATATGAATCACTCATAGCCAATATATCACCGAAAATTTCAGTTTTCTCTAAATAAATTTAACAATTTTACAATGAAATTACTGACGACGTCGATGGTTGATGATATGTTGCAAATGGGCACCATTTCGCTCAATGCAGAGGGGCACATGCCAAGCAAAGTTATTGATGACTTGTATGCACCGTTATCAAAATTCTCCTCAAGCATTCTTTGTTGATGTTGAGCTCTTGACATCGGGTGCCCAAGAGATTTATCGGGACTGTGGGTGACTGAGTCAGCAACAGCAGCAATATTCTCGGGTGATCTTCCTGATTTTGGTCGGACAGGTAGCCCCCTCTGTTTGGTGAATTCACAAACCACAAACCTTTGAATTTGAGAACAGAACAGGCGCATTGTTTGTAAGAGCGAATTTGTCCGCAGATAGTTTTCTACAGAAAAAGGCTTTTCTTCAGGTGTCGATGACATGGCACATAAATGTCACAGATTTAAGAAACTTGGCAGAAAAACCCTCCTTAAATTAAGTTCAGACCTACTGAAAAAATAAGAGGATCAATGAAAACTGTCAAGGTTATGAAACTTTTCCCAGAACGCACTTTTTTTTGGAGTCGCCGTGTAAAAAGGATAGCGAATCAACATGTTAATCTAATATATAAAAGGACCTTGGTTATGGTGTCTGTGCATCCGACCATCGACAATAGTCCTAATCAAGCAATAACGGTACCCACTACACAATCGGTAGCATCATCAATTATTGGATGCTGGGAAATGTGCAAACAGTATGATATAGTTGAGTAAGGTCATGATAGATGGGCCCGTTTCAATTTATAGTAAAAAAACAAAAACTATTCCTCCTTCATCTTCTTCACCTATATTAATAGTGAGTCTCATTCAATCCCGTTTCTCGTATCGATTAGATTCAGAAAATTCTTGCTATGTCCAATACTTTTTTTCCCACTATTTCCATTTTATTCATACAACAGTAATATACCGCCCTATCAAACAGTATTTCTGATTATACACCACCTTTTGAATCATACGGAAATCTATCTCTAATATCAGGGTAAATCTATCTAGTAATAATAACAGGGAGAATTGCTTCGCAACACATGTCCCCTACCGCTCCCAAAGAATGTTCCTCTTCCAAGCAAAAATGGCAAAACTCCGTGAAAAATTGGCGAAACATCCCGAAACTCAAACTTTTTCTGTAACTTATCGTAATAGTCATGCACCAAATTTTAGTTGAATATGTTAAAGGGTATGGAAATAAATGCAGAAAACCACAGGTGGGACAGAAAGACGGATGGACAGACGGAGATCAAACCTATAGTCCCCTCCGGGTAGGGAGCTAATAAGAAGAGTGAGAAGAGTAAGAATAAGTAGGGGAGAACGGGGTAAATACGGACATGGGGTAATTGCAGACAACGCTGTTACAGGAATTTCGCGATAGCTGGCGCTGTTCCGTCATCACTCGTGAGTGGCCTATCAGGTAACAAGGTAAATACCAGCTAACTTATATTATTTGCCTCATTTAAAGAGAAGTACTCAGTCAGAGAGTTAAGTACACCCCCTAAAATGTGTTCCTAGATTTTGCTGTTTGGGTTTATTGCTGTCAGTCGTTTTGGTTAATCATCGATTTTATTAGAAACGTGTATTCAGTTTGAAGCATGGTTTACGTACATACAGTGTCAATTGATGTAATGAGACAGTGTTGTGTGGAGGAAAGTATCGTGTGTCAAAGGTCAATGTGGGGTAATTGTGGACGGGTGTCCGCTATTGCCCCATTCATGTTTTCTGCGGTCTATATTGAATTCTAATGCATTTAATGTTAATTGCACATTTAATTTTTAATGTTAATTTAATTTAACACATTCACCCCTGATAACTTCCTTGTATTTGTGCGTCTTACAGTTAAAATTGTCCTTTTGCAGAAACATGTAGCTACCAACTCACCAATTGTCTGACTGGAACATTGATGGGTTCCAGATCAAGAATGAGTGTGTTTCACAAATCTCGTTTGTTTTGTGTTTCGATTGTCATTTGTTTTCTAAAGTTTCATTTTATTTGGGTGTGTGATGAAGGCTTATTAAAATTGTTTATGTGTATTGGTTTAAAAGACCTTGTCCAATAACTTCATCAAGTTAAAGAAAGGAAACACAGTCATTAGTGCAGGACTTGTAACTCGAGTGATCACTTCATTAAAAAAAATAACAAACGACAAACAAATATTACACATTTCAATGTCAATCTATAGACGAAAATATTTCATTGTAGGCCTATTGGGAACATTTCATTGTAGGCCTATTGAGAAGATAACTACTTAGCATCTCTGGTGTCTTAAAAGGTCGTTTAGCCTGTTTGACAAGGGGAGGGGGCTTATGCAAGACCCTAAAAGTCGACTTCTTCACTTGTCCGTAGTTGCCCCACCAGGTGTCCGCAATTCCCCGCCCGCCAGCGGGGAAAACCGGACACTTACGAAAATGGTTTCTTAAAGATAACTTAAATA
Source organism: Myxine glutinosa (assembly GCF_964187855.1). Lineage (NCBI taxonomy): Eukaryota > Metazoa > Chordata > Myxini > Myxiniformes > Myxinidae > Myxine > Myxine glutinosa. The sequence continues at coordinate 178,022,847 of NC_136267.1, forward strand.
TAGAAAAACGTTTTAGGTATGTATCTATCTCATATTGAGGGGATGCCTCATATGTTCTGCTACCATGTTAATTTGAGAGTTATACTACTCGTTGTGCAGATACAGAGGTTTAAAAGTCTGTGTCCGTATTTACCCCGTTCTCCCCTAGATATTTCTGCAAGATTATTCATACGAAATAACAAGTGGCATCATCGATGTTTCCTGAGTTTGGAGGCAATATTTTTCATACACTCAAATCTCACACTCTCACTATGTCTCTTCAAAAAGACTGTCTGGACAACCCTCCCATCTACTTTCTGAACAATGCTCTCCAAGAAGTTCTGTCGCTCAAGCTTTTGGGTCTCACTATCTGCCATGATCTTTCTTGGAAAAACCACATTTCCAAGCTGGCCTCTAAAGCCAGTCGCTGACTGGGCATTCTCCGTCATGCGAAGTCCTTCCTTGGCACACCTGAGCTCCTCACTGCATGCAAGGCTTTCATCCGCAGCTCAATGGAATACTGCTCTCCCCTCTGGGCTGGTGCTCCTGCCTCACACCTAGCTCAGCTTCACTCTGTTGAAACCAAAGCGTTCAGAATCATTGGAATCTCCCACGATGAAACTAACTCCAAGGGCCTTTCACTCACTCAACACAGGCAGGTTGGTGGTCTTTTTGTCCTCTACCGCCTCTCTCCGACCTATCTCCCCCAGCTCTATCTGTGCTCTGTCCCCCAAATACTCCTACAGGTCGCACAAGATGCTTGTTCTCTTCTTCGATGTTCTCTCAGGAAGTCACCCATCAAAAATCAATGTCTGGTGTTCTCTTAGGAAGTCACTCATCAAAGATCAATGTCTGGTGTTCTCTCAGGAAGTCACCCATCAAAAATCAATGTCTGGTGTTCTCTCAGGAAGTCACCCACCAAAGATCAATGTCTGGTGTTCTCTTAGGAAGTCACTCATCAAAGATCAATGTCTGGTGTTCTCTTAGGAAGTCACCCACCAAAGATCAATGTCTGGTGTTCTCTTAGGAAGTCACCCACCAAAAATCAATGTCTGGTGTTCTCTCAGGAAGTCACCCACCAAAAATCAATGTCTGGTGTTCTCTTAGGAAGTCACTCATCAAAGATCAATGTCTGGTGTTCTCTCAGGAAGTCACTCATCAAAGATCAATGTCTGGTGTTCTCTCAGGAAGTCACCCACCAAAAATCAATGTCTGGTGTTCTCTCAGGAAGTCACCCACCAAAAATCAATGTCTGGTGATCTCTCAGGAAGTCACCCACCAAAAATCAATGTCTGGTGTTCTCTCAGGAAGTCACCCACCAAAAATCAATGTCTGGTGTTCTCTCAGGAAGTCACCCACCAAAAATCAATGTCTGGTGTTCTCTCAGGAAGTCACCCATCAAAAATCAATGTCTGGTGTTCTCTCAGGAAGTCACCCACCAAAAATCAATGTCTGGTGTTCTCTCAGGAAGTCACTCATCAAAAATCAATGTCTGGTGTTCTCTCAGGAAGTCACCCATCAAAAATCAATGTCTGGTGTTCTCTCAGGAAGTCACCCACCAAAAATCAATGTCTGGTGTTCTCTTAGGAAGTCACTCATCAAAGATCAATGTCTGGTGTTCTCTCAGGAAGTCACTCATCAAAGATCAATGTCTGGTGTTCTCTCAGGAAGTCACCCACCAAAAATCAATGTCTGGTGTTCTCTCAGGAAGTCACTCATCAAAGATCAATGTCTGGTGTTCTCTCAGGAAGTCACTCATCAAAGATCAATGTCTGGTGTTCTCTCAGGAAGTCACCCACCAAAAATCAATGTCTGGTGTTCTCTTAGGAAGTCACTCATCAAAGATCAATGTCTGGTGTTCTCTCAGGAAGTCACTCATCAAAGATCAATGTCTGGTGTTCTCTCAGGAAGTCACTCATCAAAGATCAATGTCTGGTGTTCTCTCAGGAAGTCACCCACCAAAAATCAATGTCTGGTGTTCTCTCAGGAAGTCACCCATCAAAAATCAATGTCTGGTGTTCTCTCAGGAAGTCACCCACCAAAAATCAATGTCTGGTGTTCTCTTAGGAAGTCACTCATCAAAGATCAATGTCTGGTGTTCTCTCAGGAAGTCACCCATCAAAGATCAATGTCTGGTGTTCTCTCAGGAAGTCACCCACCAAAGATCAATGTCTGGTGTTCTCTTAGGAAGTCACTCATCAAAGATCAATGTCTGGTGTTCTCTCAGGAAGTCACCCATCAAAAATCAATGTCTGGTGTTCTCTCAGGAAGTCACCCACCAAAGATCAATGTCTGGTGTTCTCTTAGGAAGTCACTCATCAAAGATCAATGTCTGGTGTTCTCTTAGGAAGTCACTCATCAAAAATCAATGTCTGGGTTCTCTCAGGAAGTCACCCACCAAAGATCAATGTCTGGTGTTCTCTTAGGAAGTCACTCATCAAAGATCAATGTCTGGTGTTCTCTCAGGAAGTCACCCACCAAAAATCAATGTCTGGTGTTCTCTCAGGAAGTCACCCACCAAAAATCAATGTCCGGTGTTCTCTTAGGAAGTCACTCATCAAAGATCAATGTCTGGTGTTCTCTCAGGAAGTCACTCATCAAAAATCAATGTCTGGTGTTCTCTCAGGAAGTCACTCAACAATAGTCACCCACTATCTCTAATGCATCTAGGTCTAATATATTAATAATAATAATAATAATAATAATAATAATAATAATCATGTTTTTTTTTGCTTTTGTTTTTTTTGTATACAAGATCGAGCCTCGTGTAAGAGTTAACATTGATCACAAAAAGACAAACTGACACATAAAACATAAGATAAAGGGAGCAGGAGACAAGATGGGGAGAGAGGGGGAAGCACACAAGTATAACAGTAGAGAGCGGGGACATCGGTAGATCTGTGGAAGGGAGGGGGCTTGGTGGGAGGAGGCATGGGAAGGGGGGGGGGGGGGGTGGTGGGAGGGGTAAAAAACACATGGACACAGCTCGGACTTCCAGGAAAAAAAAGTCGGAATTTCAGAAAAGTGTATCTGGGGTGAATTAACGGTGGTAGAAAAGATCAAGGTTTTGGATGGGGGAAGATAAGAGATGGTGGTGAACATCTGTTTTAAATACCTGGAGGGAGGAGTGGGATTATTTCTGGTCTATTCAGGTTTATTTCTGTTCAACTTCCATCGCGACCAAAAGCCAAATTTGGGTTTGTTTACAATTGATAAATTTATCAAGTAAAATATAATAGTGCAATAAAATGGCAATAAAATGTAGAATATAAAATAGAATAAAATAAAAACTCACACAAAATATGATATTAAAAGAAACACAATCAAGAAAAAACAATTTTTCAATAATTTAACTATTCACATAACATTGAAGTTCAAAGTTTAACAATCGCTACAATTTGGTCATTGTGCGGATAAGGAATTCCATTGGCTGTTCTTGTATCTTGTGGTTTTGCATTTTAACTCGGTTTGTTGTTTTGAGTTTCACAGTAAATATCCACTGTGAGATCTTTCTGGAGGTAACAAATTGCGGAATAATTTGGAAGCAATCTCGCGAAAGGACAGCAGAGTTGCTCACGTCTCCTCTCAAGTGACTCCAGACCACAATCGCATAAAGCATCCAATCAACTAAAGTGGTTTGGCCAATAATAAGTCTACATACCCTTTTCTGAACACATTTTTTGGACAGCCTTCTGGACCACACCCACATCTGTTCCTTGACTCCACCCACCAAAGTTCCGAGATGTAATTGTTTTATGGCCGTCGTCTTGTTTGGTGGAGGACCGAGCTCAGTCGGCCGATATAGGCCTCTGCTGATTATACATTGTCCGGCCTCGTTGCGCAAGATTTCCATTGGCTCTGTTTGGTCAAGTGTGAGATTATTCGTAACGTTTATCATTTTAAATCAAACCCGTACGCACCTCCCTAAGAAAATAGCGTTACGTATTTTTTGAACGGCTCCACATGCACGTTTCCCAATCGGCCCGTTAGAGTATTTTTAAGCCAATTCCATCATGATTAATTACAAATTCCTGTACCTCGAATGACCACGTACAGGTATTTATGAACAAAAGGTTTGTTACCACAGAGAGAGCGGGAGGGCTCTCTATGGTAACATTTTATTGTAGCCGGAATTCTAGTAGCCGGATCCGAATCCGGATCTTCACCAAAATCTAATCATTTCGTCCTTGTCACATTCACTACCTCGCTGCCAAATGTAGTCCAAATCCGTCCACAACATTTTGAGATGTCCTGCCATGTATCGTTTTTGGCCCGATCTCACAATGGTGAAGAATCACTTTAAAAATTCTACTAGCGGAATCCGGATCTTCACCAAAATCTAATCATTTCGTCCTTGTCACATTCACTACCTCGCTGCCAAATGTAGTCCAAATCCGTCCACAACATTTTGAGATGTCCTGCTATGTATCGTTTTTGACCCAATCTCCCAATGGTGAAGAATCACTTTAAAAATTCTACTAGTCGAATCCGAATCTTTACCAAAATCTAATCATTTCGTCCTTGTCACATCCGCTACATCTCTGCCAAATTTAGTCCAAATCCGTCCACAACTTTTTAAGATATCCTGCCATGTATCGTTTTTGGCCAACCTCCCAAAGGTGAAGTCACTTTAAAAATTCTACTAGCCGAATCCGAATCTTCACCAAAATCTAATCATTTCGTCCTTGTCACATTCACTACCTCTCTGCCAAATGTAGTCCAAATCCGTCCACAACATTTTGAGATGTCCTGCCATGTATCGTTTTTGGCCCGATCTCCCAATGGTGAAGAATCACTTTAAAAATTCTACTAGCCGAATCCGAATCTTCACCAAAATCTAATCATTTCGTCCTTGTCACATTCACTACCTCGCTGCCAAATGTAGTCCAAATCCGTCCACAACATTTTGAGATGTCCTGCCATGTATCGTTTTTGGCCCGATCTCCCAATGGTGAAGAATCACTTTTAAAATTCTACTAGCAGAATCCGGATCTTCACCAAAATCTAATCATTTCGGCCTTGTTACATTCACTACATCTCTGCCAAATTTCGTCCAAATCCGTCCACAACATTTTGAGATGTCCTGCCATGTATCGTTTTTGGCCCGATCTCCCAATGGTGAGAATCACTTTTAAAATTCTACTAGCAGAATCCGGATCTTCACCAAAATCTAATCATTTCGGCCTTGTTACATTCACTACATCTCTGCCAAATTTCGTCCAAATCCGTCCACAACATTTTGAGATATCCTGCTATGTATCGTTTTTGACCCAATCTCCCAATGGTGAAGAATCACTTTAAAAATTCTACTAGCCGAATCAGAATCTTTACCAAAATCTAATCATTTCGTCCTTGTCACATCCACTACATATCTGCCAAATTGAGTCCAAATCCGTCCACAACTTTTTAAGATATCCTGCCATGTATCGTTTTTGGCCAACCTCCCAAAGGTGAAGTCACTTTAAAAATTCTACTAGCCGAATCCGAATCTTCACCAAAATCTAATCATTTCGTCCTTGTCACATTCACTACCTCTCTGCCAAATGTAGTCCAAATCCGTCCACAACATTTTGAGATGTCCTGCCATGTATCGTTTTTGGCCCGATCTCCCAATGGTGAAGAATCACTTTTAAAATCCTACTAGCCGAATCCGGATCTTCACCAAAATCTAATCATTTCGTCCTTGTCACATTCACTACCTCTCTGCCAAATGTAGTCCAAATCCGTCCACAACATTTTGAGATATCCTGCCATGTATCGTTTTTGGCCCGATCTCCCAATGGTGAAGAATCACTTTTAAAATCCTACTAGCCGAATCCGGATCTTCACCAAAATCGAATTATTTCGGCCTTGTCACATTCACTACATCTCTGCCAAATTTCGTCCAAATCCGTCCACAACATTTTGAGAGATCCTGCTATGTATCGTTTTTGACCCAATCTCCCAATGGTGAAGAATCACTTTAAAAATTCTACTAGCCGAATCCGAATCTTTACCAAAATCTAATCATTTCGTCCTTGTCACATCCGCTACATCTCTGCCAAATTTAGTCCAAATCCGTCCACAACTTTTTAAGATATCCTGCCATGTATCGTTTTTGGCCAACCTCCCAAAGGTGAAGTCACTTTAAAAATTCTACTAGCCGAATCCGAATCTTCACCAAAATCTAATCATTTCGTCCTTGTCACATTCACTACCTCTCTGCCAAATGTAGTCCAAATCCGTCCACAACATTTTGAGATGTCCTGCCATGTATCGTTTTTGGCCCGATCTCCCAATGGTGAAGAATCACTTTAAAAATTCTACTAGCCGAATCCGAATCTTCACCAAAATCTAATCATTTCGTCCTTGTCACATTCACTACCTCGCTGCCAAATGTAGTCCAAATCCGTCCACAACATTTTGAGATGTCCTGCCATGTATCGTTTTTGGCCCGATCTCCCAATGGTGAAGAATCACTTTTAATATCCTACTAGCCGAATCCGGATCTTCACCAAAATCTAATCATTTCGTCCTTGTCACATTCACTACCTCTCTGCCAAATTTCGTCCAAATCCGTCCACAACATTTTGAGATATCCTGCTATGTATCGTTTTTGACCCAATCTCCCAATGGTGAAGAATCACTTTAAAAATTCTACTAGCCGAATCCGAATCTTCACCAAAATCTAATCATTTCGTCCTTGTCACATTCACTACCTCTCTGCCAAATTTCGTCCAAATCCGTCCACAACATTTTGAGATGTCCTGCTATGTATCGTTTTTGACCCAATCTCCCAATGGTGAAGAATCACTTTAAAAATTCTACTAGCCGAATCCGAATCTTTACCAAAATCTAATCATTTCGTCCTTGTCACATCCACTACATCTCTGCCAAATTGAGTCCAAATCCGTCCACAACTTTTTAAGATATCCTGCCATGTATCGTTTTTGGCCAACCTCCCAAAGGTGAAGTCACTTTAAAAATTCTACTAGCCGAATCCGAATCTTCACCAAAATCTAATCATTTCGTCCTTGTCACATTCACTACCTCTCTGCCAAATGTAGTCCAAATCCGTCCACAACATTTTGAGATGTCCTGCCATGTATCGTTTTTGGCCCGATCTCCCAATGGTGAAGAATCACTTTTAAAATCCTACTAGCCGAATCCGGATCTTCACCAAAATCTAATCATTTCGTCCTTGTCACATTCACTACCTCTCTGCCAAATGTAGTCCAAATCCGTCCACAACATTTTGAGATATCCTGCCATGTATCGTTTTTGGCCCAATCTCCCAATGGTGAAGAATCACTTTTAAAATCCTACTAGCCGAATCCGGATCTTCACCAAAATCGAATTATTTCGGCCTTGTCACATTCACTACATCTCTGCCAAATTTCGTCCAAATCCGTCCACAACATTTTGAGATATCCTGCTATGTATCGTTTTTGACCCAATCTCCCAATGGTGAAGAATCACTTTAAAAATTCTACTAGCCGAATCCGAATCTTTACCAAAATCTAATCATTTCGTCCTTGTCACATCCGCTACATCTCTGCCAAATTTAGTCCAAATCCGTCCACAACTTTTTAAGATATCTTGCCATGTATCGTTTTTGGCCAACCTCCCAAAGGTGAAGTCACTTTAAAAATTCTACTAGCCGAATCCGAATCTTCACCAAAATCTAATCATTTCGTCCTTGTCACATTCACTACCTCGCTGCCAAATGTAGTCCAAATCCGTCCACAACATTTTGAGATGTCCTGCCATGTATCGTTTTTGGCCCGATCTCCCAATGGTGAAGAATCACTTTAAAAATTCTACTAGCCGAATCCGAATCTTCACCAAAATCTAATCATTTCGTCCTTGTCACATTCACTACCTCGCTGCCAAATTTCGTCCAAATCCGTCCACAACATTTTGAGATGTCCTGCCATGTATCGTTTTGGCCCGATCTCCCAATGGTGAAGAATCACTTTTAATATCCTACTAGCCGAATCCGGATCTTCACCAAAATCTAATCATTTCGTCCTTGTCACATTCACTACCTCTCTGCCAAATTTCGTCCAAATCCGTCCACAACATTTTGAGATATCCTGCTATGTATCGTTTTTGACCCAATCTCCCAATGGTGAAGAATCACTTTAAAAATTCTACTAGCCGAATCCGAATCTTTACCAAAATCTAATCATTTCGTCCTTGTCACATCCGCTACATCTCTGCCAAATTTAGTCCAAATCCGTCCACAACTTTTTAAGATATCCTGCCATGTATCGTTTTTGGCCAACCTCCCAAAGGTGAAGTCACTTTAAAAATTCTACTAGCCGAATCCGGATCTTCACCAAAATCTAATCATTTCGTCCTTGTCACATTCACTACCTCTCTGCCAAATGTAGTCCAAATCCGTCCACAACATTTTGAGATGTCCTGCCATGTATCGTTTTTGGCCCGATCTCCCAATGGTGAAGAATCACTTTAAAAATTCTACTAGCCGAATCCGAATCTTCACCAAAATCTAATCATTTCGTCCTTGTCACATTCACTACCTCGCTGCCAAATGTAGTCCAAATCCGTCCACAACATTTTGAGATGTCCTGCCATGTATCGTTTTTGGCCCGATCTCCCAATGGTGAAGAATCACTTTTAATATCCTACTAGCCGAATCCGGATCTTCACCAAAATCTAATCATTTCGTCCTTGTCACATTCACTACCTCTCTGCCAAATTTCGTCCAAATCCGTCCACAACATTTTGAGATATCCTGCTATGTATCGTTTTTGACCCAATCTCCCAATGGTGAAGAATCACTTTAAAAATTCTACTAGCCGAATCCGAATCTTCACCAAAATCTAATCATTTCGTCCTTGTCACATTCACTACCTCGCTGCCAAATGTAGTCCAAATCCGTCCACAACATTTTGAGATATCCTGCCATGTATCGTTTTTGGCCCGATCTCCCAATGGTGAAGAATCACTTTTAAAATTCTACTAGCCGAATCCGGATCTTCACCAAAATCTAATCATTTCGGCCTTGTTACATTCACTACATCTCTGCCAAATTTCGTCCAAATCCGTCCACAACATTTTGAGATATCCTGCTATGTATCGTTTTTGACCCAATCTCCCAATGGTGAAGAATCACTTTAAAAATTCTACTAGCCGAATCAGAATCTTTACCAAAATCTAATCATTTCGTCCTTGTCACATCCACTACATATCTGCCAAATTGAGTCCAAATCCGTCCACAACTTTTTAAGATATCCTGCCATGTATCGTTTTTGGCCAACCTCCCAAAGGTGAAGTCACTTTAAAAATTCTACTAGCCGAATCCGAATCTTCACCAAAATCTAATCATTTCGTCCTTGTCACATTCACTACCTCTCTGCCAAATGTAGTCCAAATCCGTCCACAACATTTTGAGATGTCCTGCCATGTATCGTTTTTGGCCCGATCTCCCAATGGTGAAGAATCACTTTTAAAATCCTACTAGCCGAATCCGGATCTTCACCAAAATCTAATCATTTCGTCCTTGTCACATTCACTACCTCTCTGCCAAATGTAGTCCAAATCCGTCCACAACATTTTGAGATATCCTGCCATGTATCGTTTTTGGCCCGATCTCCCAATGGTGAAGAATCACTTTTAAAATCCGACTAGCCGAATCCGGATCTTCACCAAAATCGAATTATTTCGGCCTTGTCACATTCACTACATCTCTGCCAAATTTCGTCCAAATCCGTCCACAACATTTTGAGAGATCCTGCTATGTATCGTTTTTGACCCAATCTCCCAATGGTGAAGAATCACTTTAAAAATTCTACTAGCCGAATCCGAATCTTTACCAAAATCTAATCATTTCGTCCTTGTCACATCCGCTACATCTCTGCCAAATTTAGTCCAAATCCGTCCACAACTTTTTAAGATATCCTGCCATGTATCGTTTTTGGCCAACCTCCCAAAGGTGAAGTCACTTTAAAAATTCTACTAGCCGAATCCGAATCTTCACCAAAATCTAATCATTTCGTCCTTGTCACATTCACTACCTCTCTGCCAAATGTAGTCCAAATCCGTCCACAACATTTTGAGATGTCCTGCCATGTATCGTTTTTGGCCCGATCTCCCAATGGTGAAGAATCACTTTAAAAATTCTACTAGCCGAATCCGAATCTTCACCAAAATCTAATCATTTCGTCCTTGTCACATTCACTACCTCGCTGCCAAATGTAGTCCAAATCCGTCCACAACATTTTGAGATGTCCTGCCATGTATCGTTTTTGGCCCGATCTCCCAATGGTGAAGAATCACTTTTAATATCCTACTAGCCGAATCCGGATCTTCACCAAAATCTAATCATTTCGTCCTTGTCACATTCACTACCTCTCTGCCAAATTTCGTCCAAATCCGTCCACAACATTTTGAGATATCCTGCTATGTATCGTTTTTGACCCAATCTCCCAATGGTGAAGAATCACTTTAAAAATTCTACTAGCCGAATCCGAATCTTCACCAAAATCTAATCATTTCGTCCTTGTCACATTCACTACCTCTCTGCCAAATTTCGTCCAAATCCGTCCACAACATTTTGAGATGTCCTGCTATGTATCGTTTTTGACCCAATCTCCCAATGGTGAAGAATCACTTTAAAAATTCTACTAGCCGAATCCGAATCTTTACCAAAATCTAATCATTTCGTCCTTGTCACATCCACTACATCTCTGCCAAATTGAGTCCAAATCCGTCCACAACTTTTTAAGATATCCTGCCATGTATCGTTTTTGGCCAACCTCCCAAAGGTGAAGTCACTTTAAAAATTCTACTAGCCGAATCCGAATCTTCACCAAAATCTAATCATTTCGTCCTTGTCACATTCACTACCTCTCTGCCAAATGTAGTCCAAATCCGTCCACAACATTTTGAGATGTCCTGCCATGTATCGTTTTTGGCCCGATCTCCCAATGGTGAAGAATCACTTTTAAAATCCTACTAGCCGAATCCGGATCTTCACCAAAATCTAATCATTTCGTCCTTGTCACATTCACTACCTCTCTGCCAAATGTAGTCCAAATCCGTCCACAACATTTTGAGATATCCTGCCATGTATCGTTTTTGGCCCAATCTCCCAATGGTGAAGAATCACTTTTAAAATCCTACTAGCCGAATCCGGATCTTCACCAAAATCGAATTATTTCGGCCTTGTCACATTCACTACATCTCTGCCAAATTTCGTCCAAATCCGTCCACAACATTTTGAGATATCCTGCTATGTATCGTTTTTGACCCAATCTCCCAATGGTGAAGAATCACTTTAAAAATTCTACTAGCCGAATCCGAATCTTTACCAAAATCTAATCATTTCGTCCTTGTCACATCCGCTACATCTCTGCCAAATTTAGTCCAAATCCGTCCACAACTTTTTAAGATATCTTGCCATGTATCGTTTTTGGCCAACCTCCCAAAGGTGAAGTCACTTTAAAAATTCTACTAGCCGAATCCGAATCTTCACCAAAATCTAATCATTTCGTCCTTGTCACATTCACTACCTCGCTGCCAAATGTAGTCCAAATCCGTCCACAACATTTTGAGATGTCCTGCCATGTATCGTTTTTGGCCCGATCTCCCAATGGTGAAGAATCACTTTAAAAATCCTACTAGCCGAATCCGAATCTTCACCAAAATCTAATCATTTCGTCCTTGTCACATTCACTACCTCGCTGCCAAATTTCGTCCAAATCCGTCCACAACATTTTGAGATGTCCTGCCATGTATCGTTTTGGCCCGATCTCCCAATGGTGAAGAATCACTTTTAATATCCTACTAGCCGAATCCGGATCTTCACCAAAATCTAATCATTTCGTCCTTGTCACATTCACTACCTCTCTGCCAAATTTCGTCCAAATCCGTCCACAACATTTTGAGATATCCTGCTATGTATCGTTTTTGACCCAATCTCCCAATGGTGAAGAATCACTTTAAAAATTCTACTAGCCGAATCCGAATCTTTACCAAAATCTAATCATTTCGTCCTTGTCACATCCGCTACATCTCTGCCAAATTTAGTCCAAATCCGTCCACAACTTTTTAAGATATCCTGCCATGTATCGTTTTTGGCCAACCTCCCAAAGGTGAAGTCACTTTAAAAATTCTACTAGCCGAATCCGGATCTTCACCAAAATCTAATCATTTCGTCCTTGTCACATTCACTACCTCTCTGCCAAATGTAGTCCAAATCCGTCCACAACATTTTGAGATGTCCTGCCATGTATCGTTTTTGGCCCGATCTCCCAATGGTGAAGAATCACTTTAAAAATTCTACTAGCCGAATCCGAATCTTCACCAAAATCTAATCATTTCGTCCTTGTCACATTCACTACCTCGCTGCCAAATGTAGTCCAAATCCGTCCACAACATTTTGAGATGTCCTGCCATGTATCGTTTTTGGCCCGATCTCCCAATGGTGAAGAATCACTTTTAATATCCTACTAGCCGAATCCGGATCTTCACCAAAATCTAATCATTTCGTCCTTGTCACATTCACTACCTCTCTGCCAAATTTCGTCCAAATCCGTCCACAACATTTTGAGATATCCTGCTATGTATCGTTTTTGACCCAATCTCCCAATGGTGAAGAATCACTTTAAAAATTCTACTAGCCGAATCCGAATCTTCACCAAAATCTAATCATTTCGTCCTTGTCACATTCACTACCTCGCTGCCAAATGTAGTCCAAATCCGTCCACAACATTTTGAGATATCCTGCCATGTATCGTTTTTGGCCCGATCTCCCAATGGTGAAGAATCACTTTTAAAATTCTACTAGCCGAATCCGGATCTTCACCAAAATCTAATCATTTCGGCCTTGTTACATTCACTACATCTCTGCCAAATTTCGTCCAAATCCGTCCACAACATTTTGAGATATCCTGCTATGTATCGTTTTTGACCCAATCTCCCAATGGTGAAGAATCACTTTAAAAATTCTACTAGCCGAATCAGAATCTTTACCAAAATCTAATCATTTCGTCCTTGTCACATCCACTACATATCTGCCAAATTGAGTCCAAATCCGTCCACAACTTTTTAAGATATCCTGCCATGTATCGTTTTTGGCCAACCTCCCAAAGGTGAAGTCACTTTAAAAATTCTACTAGCCGAATCCGAATCTTCACCAAAATCTAATCATTTCGTCCTTGTCACATTCACTACCTCTCTGCCAAATGTAGTCCAAATCCGTCCACAACATTTTGAGATGTCCTGCCATGTATCGTTTTTGGCCCGATCTCCCAATGGTGAAGAATCACTTTTAAAATCCTACTAGCCGAATCCGGATCTTCACCAAAATCTAATCATTTCGTCCTTGTCACATTCACTACCTCTCTGCCAAATGTAGTCCAAATCCGTCCACAACATTTTGAGATATCCTGCCATGTATCGTTTTTGGCCCGATCTCCCAATGGTGAAGAATCACTTTTAAAATCCGACTAGCCGAATCCGGATCTTCACCAAAATCGAATTATTTCGGCCTTGTCACATTCACTACATCTCTGCCAAATTTCGTCCAAATCCGTCCACAACATTTTGAGAGATCCTGCTATGTATCGTTTTTGACCCAATCTCCCAATGGTGAAGAATCACTTTAAAAATTCTACTAGCCGAATCCGAATCTTTACCAAAATCTAATCATTTCGTCCTTGTCACATCCGCTACATCTCTGCCAAATTTAGTCCAAATCCGTCCACAACTTTTTAAGATATCCTGCCATGTATCGTTTTTGGCCAACCTCCCAAAGGTGAAGTCACTTTAAAAATTCTACTAGCCGAATCCGAATCTTCACCAAAATCTAATCATTTCGTCCTTGTCACATTCACTACCTCTCTGCCAAATGTAGTCCAAATCCGTCCACAACATTTTGAGATGTCCTGCCATGTATCGTTTTTGGCCCGATCTCCCAATGGTGAAGAATCACTTTAAAAATTCTACTAGCCGAATCCGAATCTTCACCAAAATCTAATCATTTCGTCCTTGTCACATTCACTACCTCGCTGCCAAATGTAGTCCAAATCCGTCCACAACATTTTGAGATGTCCTGCCATGTATCGTTTTTGGCCCGATCTCCCAATGGTGAAGAATCACTTTTAATATCCTACTAGCCGAATCCGGATCTTCACCAAAATCTAATCATTTCGTCCTTGTCACATTCACTACCTCTCTGCCAAATTTCGTCCAAATCCGTCCACAACATTTTGAGATATCCTGCTATGTATCGTTTTTGACCCAATCTCCCAATGGTGAAGAATCACTTTAAAAATTCTACTAGCCGAATCCGAATCTTCACCAAAATCTAATCATTTCGTCCTTGTCACATTCACTACCTCTCTGCCAAATTTCGTCCAAATCCGTCCACAACATTTTGAGATGTCCTGCTATGTATCGTTTTTGACCCAATCTCCCAATGGTGAAGAATCACTTTAAAAATTCTACTAGCCGAATCCGAATCTTTACCAAAATCTAATCATTTCGTCCTTGTCACATCCACTACATCTCTGCCAAATTGAGTCCAAATCCGTCCACAACTTTTTAAGATATCCTGCCATGTATCGTTTTTGGCCAACCTCCCAAAGGTGAAGTCACTTTAAAAATTCTACTAGCCGAATCCGAATCTTCACCAAAATCTAATCATTTCGTCCTTGTCACATTCACTACCTCTCTGCCAAATGTAGTCCAAATCCGTCCACAACATTTTGAGATGTCCTGCCATGTATCGTTTTTGGCCCGATCTCCCAATGGTGAAGAATCACTTTTAAAATCCTACTAGCCGAATCCGGATCTTCACCAAAATCTAATCATTTCGTCCTTGTCACATTCACTACCTCTCTGCCAAATGTAGTCCAAATCCGTCCACAACATTTTGAGATATCCTGCCATGTATCGTTTTTGGCCCAATCTCCCAATGGTGAAGAATCACTTTTAAAATCCTACTAGCCGAATCCGGATCTTCACCAAAATCGAATTATTTCGGCCTTGTCACATTCACTACATCTCTGCCAAATTTCGTCCAAATCCGTCCACAACATTTTGAGATATCCTGCTATGTATCGTTTTTGACCCAATCTCCCAATGGTGAAGAATCACTTTAAAAATTCTACTAGCCGAATCCGAATCTTTACCAAAATCTAATCATTTCGTCCTTGTCACATCCGCTACATCTCTGCCAAATTTAGTCCAAATCCGTCCACAACTTTTTAAGATATCCTGCCATGTATCGTTTTTGGCCAACCTCCCAAAGGTGAAGTCACTTTAAAAATTCTACAAGCCGAATCCGAATCTTCACCAAAATCTAATCATTTCGTCCTTGTCACATTCACTACCTCTCTGCCAAATGTAGTCCAAATCCGTCCACAACTTTTTAAGATATCCTGCCATGTATCGTTTTTGGCCAACCTCCCAAAGGTGAAGTCACTTTAAAAATTCTACAAGCCGAATCCGAATCTTCACCAAAATCTAATCATTTCGTCCTTGTCACATTCACTACCTCGCTGCCAAATGTAGTCCAAATCCGTCCACAACATTTTGAGATGTCCTGCCATGAATCGTTTTTGGCCCGATCTCCCAATGGTGAAGAATCACTTTTAAAATCCTACTAGCCGAATCCGGATCTTCACCAAAATCTAATCATTTCGTCCTTGTTACATTCACTACCTCTCTGCCAAATTTCGTCCAAATCCGTCCACAACCTTTTGAGATATCCTGCCATGTATCGTTTTTGGGCAACCTCCCAAAGGTGAAGTCACTTTAAAAATTCTACTAGCCGAATCCGAATCTTCACCAAAATCGAATTATTTCGGCCTTGTCACATTCACTACCTCTCTGCCAAATGTAGTCCAAATCCGTCCACAACATTTTGAGATGTCCTGTTCACAAACGGACAAACAAACAAACAAACAAGACAGGGGTGAAAACAAAACCTCGATCCACCTTTGGTTGTGGAGGTAAAAAAAAAACATCTCACTCCTCTCTGCACATGCACGATCAGGACAAATTCAGGGACAAAATATCGTGAACGACAGCTTTGTTTACTGATTCATGTTCCGATCTGTGATGAAAATATAACATTCAATTGAAATTAAGTTGTTCCTCAATCATAAACTCAGGTTTGTGGGCAGATGGACGGAGAGACAGACAGGCTCGAACCAATCGCTTAACCCTGCTTTTCGCTTCGCGTACGTCGGGTAATGCGCCATGCGTTACATTTAGCGCTGTTTTGTTTCCTACCCGTGTCATAGCTCATAGTACAGGCTATTCCAGAATGAATTGGGCGCCCAAAAAATTAACAGGAGATTTAACAGCTCCGCCATGAGCCTCGACACTGCGTACCAAATTAAAATACCTGGCAGATGTAGAACAAGCAAATGGACTTAGACAGTCGATCGGACAAGATGTGCAGACCATCAGTGAGGCATTGCTCCTCTTTGTCTGCTCACACAATCTCATCTTACCTTCGACTCTAATTCTGCCTCCTCTCTGTAGTCCTGCCAATTTTTTGAAATTGAATCCTCAATCAGTGCCTCCTTTACCTGCGATCTTTAAAACCGGCCACCCGTTGTTACCTTTTACTGCACCTTCAGCACAACGTCCGTTTTGTAACTCGTCGCTTCGTAATTAAAATTTCCTCCTGGAATTTTTCAACAAGATGCAGCACATCAGATAAGCCATACGTTTCCTTTCCGAACGCCTGTGCCAGGAATGGCGACACTGGAATGAATGAATTCACAAGCTGTTCAACCTTTCTGGTCACGGCTGTGGGAAAAGAGGCTTTTGCGATGTAGTTATCTCCCGGAGGAAAAAAGCGAATGCGTAGCAGGGATAAGCTTCCCATATCGCATCTTTGTGCATCCCAAATCTTCCTATGGAAAACAACCTAGTTGAGCAATAAGTATCATTGAAGGCACGAGGAATTTCTACGTAAATAGAACGCTTTAGAAATGGAAAGTACATTTCATTTTAATTGACATTCCTGACAATAAGCTCCTTTCTTTGTTGTTGGTTGATGGGGGAAAAAAATCGCTTTTTCTCATCTTACCTTCCACTTCATTGAGCTTTGAATGAGTAAATACCGTATCTCTGTTTTCTGGGGTTTTTTGTATAAAAGATCGAGGCTCGTGGAAGAGCTAACGTCAATCACAAAAAACAACAACAAACGGACATACAAAACATACAAAAAAGGGAGCGGGAGACAAGATAGGGAGAGAGAGGGAAGCACACAAGTACAACAGTAGAGAAGAGGGACATTGGGAGATCTGTGGGAGGGAGAGGGCTTGGGGGGAGGCATGCGGAGGGGGGTGGGAGAGGTATAAAACACATGGACACTGCTAGAACTTCCAGAAAAGAAGTTGGCATTTCAAAAAAAGTGGATCTGGGGTGAAATTAACAGGGGTAGAAAAGATCAAGGTTTTGGATGGGGGAAGATAAGAGATGGTGGTGAACAGCTGTTTTAAAGACCTGGAGGGAGGAGTGGGATTGAAGAGAGCGAGGGAGTTTGTTCCAGAGGCGGGAGAAAAGAGGAATGAAGGAGTGAAGGTGAGCAGAGAGTCTTGATTTTGAGAGAGAGAGTGACCTTGTGTGAACATCCTCTCTTGCTCTCAGATGTACCTGCACTCTTCGCAGAGCGACTATGCCTCCGAAGAAGCCTCCTAGGCAAGGATTCTCCTGGATGGATTCCAATGTGGAATTTGTTTAGGGTTCCGGCGATAACTCGTCTAACCTTACTCTTCGCGAAGGACACCGTGGTACGTTTAACGTCCAACAACTAAAGTAGGCAGATGGGACGCCCGGTTTAATGTCCATCAGAGAGATGGCGCACGCATTGATGATTCACCCTGGATGTGAAACCGGGATAAGACTTGATATCTGCGTCGGAACTATGAATCCAGGCTAGACACTTTAGAGGTGAGTGTGGTTACCTCTATGGTCTAGGCCATCCATTAAACAACCTGTACCATATGTCAAAAAGAGGAGCCTGCTGGTACCCTGACGATATGCCAAATTACGCATGGAAGAGCAAGGCGACAGAGGGCAATATGATAATAAATTGACAGCGGTGTATTGGAACCACAGTTGGATACAATAATCAAGGGAATGAATGAACTGGAATGGAGGAGAGAGAGAGAGAGAAGAGGTGAGGAATCCCAGAAGACCTCAATTAGGAAGGTAATTGTGTTAAGGAGGGATAATGTTGGTAGACATTACCTGGGTAGGCCTTTGGATGGGAAATGACATTAGATGGCAAAGCCTGTTTGAAACCCTTTTGATGGAAGGATTGTAGAATTACTTGTCATTTGTAATCACAGTCTCTTCATTCCATCACATTATCGTCGTTAATTGTGAGGATGTGTTTCTGTTGATGCATCTGGAAGGTTCCTTAACCGCCCTCTTGTTGAGCCCGACATAGTGTCCTTCTGGGGGAGATTCCCCATCACATTATGGTCTTCACGAAATACCAAGATTGCATTTGTAATCAATTTACTTTGTGCACAGAAGGTATATTAGCCCAGAAGAGCAACCGTGACAGGCCAGCACCTGGGCCTTGCAGCCACATTTCATTGTGTGTTTGTCTTTCTTGTAGATTAACGAATGTTTGATCCCTTTTTCACTGATGCAAACAAGAGCTCATTTGGTAACAGGTTTCCTGACGAGATGTTTAGTTTGGATTCCGATTTTGTAACTACAAACTGCCGTTCTGGCACGGTAGCAGCAGGTAGCACAGCACAGGTGTTGGTGGGGATGTTAAGCTGGCTGTCTTGTCTGAAATTAGGTTGTGGGGATTAATATACAATATACGAAGGTATTATTTGAAAAGAGTATGGCATTGTGTGCTGGTGCACTGGCCAAATGTGCTGCTTGTGCTTTCTTGCATAATTAGCAATACCTGCAAGGGTGTACAGGTATGATGTGTGAAAAGTCCTCCCCATGAGTTTGTCTCCTTGTATTCCCTTCTACATCCTTGTTTATACCAAAGAACAAAGGATGTAGGACCTAATTGCTCACCTTTCTCGATTACCTTTTTCCATTGAAGGTGGACGGAGATGATATTTTCACCCCTGTCTGTTTGTCTGTCTTACAGTTTGTCTTTCAGTGGTTGTCTGCAGGATATCTCAAAAAGCTTTGGACATATTCAAACGAATTCATATTCAAACTAGCAAACTTCTGCTAGTATATATATATATATATATATATATATGTATATATATATATATATATTGTTACAGATCTGGGACGACGGCTCTCCCGTTAGCAAGGGGGGTCAACCCCTTGTCCGTTATACTGGCCGTCGCCGATCCTGGGGGTCTGTGACGTTACTCGTGGTCAGCCACGACCAGGGTAATCGGACCAGAGACCCCAAAAAAAGACCCCCCGAATACCTGCTTACCGTGACCTCCCAACCAGCGAGGAGACAGCCCCGCCCAAGTCGCGACGGTAATGGACACGCCGAGCGAAGCGAGTCACGACTCAGGCCGTTAACAATTACTAACCTGATGAAAGCGGTTTTAATCGTGCCACGTAGACCAATGGAAAGAAAAGACTAAAGCAACTGGATGAAGACGAAACCAAAGCTTGGAGAAAGAGCACACATTTATTATAACAACCACCAGAGGAAAAGAAAGATCAAAGCTGTACAAAGATAGAAGGATGTAAAAAGAACACAGGGCAGCCTTATCTATACAGTCTTACTTATACCCAGGACAGAACAAACAAAGACAGACTCACACGGGGATGATGACAGGAATTGCAGGAGAAGGTCCGTTCAGCTGGCAAAGGCGGCCGGTTCAGCTCGTTCAGCTGTCGAGGTTCCGTTCCGACCTCGTGTCGTTCGTTTGGAGCAAACCCGACAACCGCTGGAACAGATATTGCCGCTTCGACACCACAACCCTCTCTCTCTCTCTGTCAGTAATAATGGGATTTCCTATCTCAGGCAAGGCACGATCTCTCGCGTCAGGCAACCCTCTTTTGCTGCGCACTCGTCGCCTCTGCTGGTCTCAACGGCTCGTCTCCTCCCATCTCTTCATGCGCGATCCTCGAACGCATATATTAAGTCGGGTCGTGACACTCCCTCGGCCGTTTTGGTCCCGCCCACGTGCTCTGTTTGTAGCCTTATTCGGTAACGGAGCTGAACAGCTCCGCCCTTGTGGCCAGCCACAGTCACGCCTCTTCTCGGCGACCCCGCCTTCTTGTCCAATACAGAGCACAGAGCACATGTTCAAAATGGCGGCGAATGCAGCTTTCAAACCAAGGCCAGTTGAGAGGGCGCGCACCCCACGCTTGTCGAGCTGCTTTGCAGAGAGAGAGAGAGTTTGCTGGGGTATGGAATCATTGAAGGGGAGCTATCCTTATTTGTTAATGCAACATGGTGTCAATCTAGTGGATACAGAGCCTTAATTAAACATAGAATAGGAAATAATTAGCAAGATTAATCTAAGATTGGCTGCGTGTTGCGATGGCCTAGGGTGCGATATTTAATAATTAATAAAAGGGGATTATATTATAAAGGGGGATATTTACAAGTGAAGGGGTGGGGGGGGGGGGGGTTCCCAAATCTGTAACACTGCACCCTTCTCTTTCCCAGGGCCGTCCCTGGCCCGACAACTTTACTTTTAGTGTGGCACTTAGATGTAAAACCCTCTGATATTACACTGACCCTGAGTGCGACAGCTTTACAAGGGAATTATATATATCCCCCTGCCACGTTGCATTCTGTCTAACAGACTTACACCCACAAACTAACTGAATTGCGGAATTAATTTCAAACTACACATTTACGGTGGGGAGCTTATTTACAAGAGACTACACTATTTGGTATTTACAACACTAACCCAGGACCTGTTCTTTTGGGAAACAAAATGCAGATGTTGTTTTTGAAAAGGAGAGGAAAGGCATGCATTGCACTGCACCGATACACCAACCCACGGGTGCTCTGAGGCATGCATTGATATGCAGCGCAACCTCAGCGCACCGACAAAAGCACCATAAGCACCAATAAAGCACCACACCCAAAATACAGCCATGCAGTTAGCACCATCCAGTGCAGTTATTTCAAACAAAGTTCAAATGTCACTGGTGGTGTCAGCATGGCCGATGGTCCACCGTGCTCCGATGGTCTGCCGATGGCGATCTTCTGTCTTCTTACTTGGCTGGACTTCCTGGCTTGCGGCCTATTTAGAAATAAGGGGGGAAAGCACAGAAATGGCACAAATGTGTCCACCTTTTTTATTTATGGCCAACAGGGGCCGACTACAGGGTGGTCCACCTGTTAGGCTTAGGTGCCCCCTCCCGAGGTCCGCAAGCCAGCATGCTGGCAGCAAGGCTGTCCCAGCAGAGATGCCAGGCCCCATCCTGTGGGGTCCATAAGTGGGTGGTGCTTGGCCACAAAACCTGTGGTCAATACGTGGGAGGCCACACAGATCGTGTGGTCCATAGGTGTACCGGTCCAGGCAGCAGGCAGCGGAAATGCGGGCACACAAATGCAGCGCCGGCACATCCTCCCCCCCAGTGCCCAGAGAGCACGGTCCTCAGGTGGGAGACAGGGAGACAGAAGACAGGTGAGTAATGGGTCAGGGCGCAAGGGTACACATCAAAACAAGGCAATGCAGAATGAGGGGTGCATGGGAGCCAGCTGAGAAAGGTTCGTCCCTACGTACGCCCCCCACATGTGACCTACACGGCCCCCCTTGCCCCTCCCCGTATTTACGAAAACCTACACATTACACTACACCTTACAAATCCGTCGCTATCTGTCTCATCTTCCCCATATCTCCCCTATACCAAATTCGTCTTCACTCCCACTAATCCAAAATTTGCCATCACCCAATTCATCATCAGTCCCTCCTAAGGAGGAAGAGATGGAATTATGCACAATGTCACACCCACGTCATGATGCGTCTCACAATCCAAAACATTTGCACAAAAAAACAATAACAACCATGGCATGGTGTGGAGCACCGTCACCTCAGGTGAGTGGATGTAGATGGTGCGAGGAGATTCTTAATCCTAACTATCCTCTAAATGACTTTAATACACTTTACACTACCCGGGGTCTTTCCCTGCCAATCCATTGGCCATCTTACTCTATGCGGTTTTAAGAACCAAATTCCCATTGACCAAACTGTGGTGCTTCATCAATTTGGGGTCTCACTCCCCCGGTTCACCTCCCTGTGCCTTTGCACAATTTCAGGACTGGGTCGTGTGGCTCTCCCAGCAGGTCGACCCACCTGCACACCTCCACCACTGCAGTTGCCTCCGAGCTTACCTGCTCCTTACCCTAACCTATCTACCTGGGGAAGGCCCTCTGGCGCTCTCCCCACTCGGTGCCCTCTCTGGCACTGGGCTACCCGGGTCCGTTCTCCGGATCCTCGGGCCCCATCCCCAACTCTAACGGCTCCCAGAGCCCACCTGCGGCCTCACCTGGCCGACATCCTAACAGTGGTGGAGTGCCCATTTAACTACACACACTAACAGGCCACACGCCCAGCCATTTCCACGTCACTAATGCACCCATCCAAACACCATTCTTCCACACGCACCACAGATGCCAATATCCAACCACAATTTACCTATACCCTCTACCTAACTCTTAAACTACCCTCCCCGGGTATTCGTGATGGGGTCCATCCTCCCCATACACACCTACGCACCATCCACTCCACTCCAGAGTTTCCCCCATACTCACTCCACGCCATCCATTCCATCCATTCCATACCATTCATTTCATTTAACCATGCTCACCTGTATTTTTTTTTTTTTTTTTTTTTGTATACAAGATCGAGGCTCGTGAAAGAGCTAACATTAATCACACAAAAAGACAAACCGACACACAAAACACAAAAAACAAGGGGAGTGGCAGACAAGATGGGGAGAGAGGGGGAAGGATACAAAAGAGAGGGGGAAGAGGGGGAAGGACACAAACACAACATTTGAGAGCAGGGACATCGGGAGGGCTTGGGGGGAGGTGGGAGAGGAATAAAACATATGAACACTGCAAGGACTCTGGGGTGAATTACCGGGGGTAGAAAAGATCAAGGTTTTCGATGGAGGAAGATAAGAGATGGTGGTGAACAGCTGTTTTAAAGACCTGGAGGGAGGAGTGGGATTGAAGGGAGTGGGGGAGTTTGTTCCAGAGGCGGGAGAAAAGGGGATTGAAAGAGTGAAGGTGAGCAGAGAGCCTAGACTTTGGCAGTTTAACCATAAGAGGGTTGCAGGCAGATCTTGAGCGACCTGAAGGAATATTGGGGGGACAGAGCACAGAGAGAGCTGGGGGAGCAAGGCCGGAGAGGAGTCGGTAGAAGACAGAAAGACCACCAACCTGCCTGCGGTGAGTGAGTGAATGGCCCTCGGAGTTGACTACATCGCAGGAGATTCCAATGATTCTGAAAGCTTTGGCCTCAACAGCGTGAAGCCGAGCAAGGTGTGAGGCAGGAGCACCAGCCCAGAGGGGGGAACTGTATTCCATTGAGCTGCGGATGAAAGCCTTGTATGTGGTGAGGAGCTCAGGTGTGCCAAGGAAGGACTTCGCACGATGGAGGATGCCCAGTCGGCGACTGGCTTTGGAGGCCAGCTTGGAAATGTGGTTTTCCCAAGAAAGATCATGGCAGATAGTGAGACCCAAAAGCTTGAGCGACAGAACTTCTTGGAGAGGATTGTTGAGAAAGTAGATGGGAGGGTTGTCCAGTCGGTCCTTTCGGAGAGACATTGTAAGAGTGTGAGATTTGTCAGGATTGAAAGACATGTTCCACTTGTTTGACCAGTCTGTGATTTTGTCCAGGTCTGCAGAGAGTGAGGAGGCTGCACACCTGTGCCATCACACCTGGTGCCACCTGCACCCTCCTTCCTCCCAGGCCTCCTCAATCATTCAATACAATGCACAACCACAATTGTTCCTCATACGCTGCTCCATACACTTTCACGCTCAATACAACTCACAATCACCTCACACTTTTCACAATACACTTCAAACTCTCCAAACCATTGCCTCAGGCACCCAGATTCTCCCGCGCTCATACACACATCTCTCCCGAGCATTGCCTAGCAATTCCTCATTTCACCAAGCCCAAGAGGCACCCATCGGCGGCACCACGGACGCACCTACGGGCTGCACCATGGACACACCCACCTGGCTGCACCATGGACACACCCACCGGCTGCACCACGGACACACCCACCGGCTGCACCACGGACACACCCACCGGCTGCACCACGGACACACCCACCGGCTGCACCACGGACACACCCACCGGCTGCACCACGGACACACCCACCGGCGGCAGCATGGACACACCCACCGGCTGCACCATGGACACACCCACCGGCGGCACCACGGATACACCCACCGGCTGCACCATGGACACACGCACCGGTGGCACCACGGACACACCCACCGGCTGCACCACGGACACACCCACCGGCGGCACCACGGACACACCCACCGGCGGCACCACGGACACACCCACCGGCTGCACCACGGACACACCCACCGTCGGCACCACCGACACACCCACCGGCTGCACCACGGACACACCCTCCTGCTGCACCACGGACACACGCACCGGTGGCACCACGGACACACCCACCGGCTGCACCACGGACACACCCACCGGCGGCACCACGGACACACCCACCGGCTGCACCACGGACACACTCACCGGCGGCACCACGGACACACCCACCGGCTGCACCACGGACACACCCACCGTCGGCACCACGGACACACCCACCGTCGGCACCACGGACACACCCACCGGCTGCACCATGGACACACCCTCCTGCTGCACCACGGACACACCCACCGGCTGCACCACGGACACACCCCCCGGCTGCACCTCAGACATACCCAACGGCTGCACCATGGACACACACTCCGGCTGCACATCGGACATACCTACCAAACGTTCCACACACCTGTTCGTCACTTGCACCCCATGCAAGCTCATTCACTCAACACAATGTCACTCATCTCACACTTCTCACAATACGCTGCTGAGTACACTTTCAACACACACACACGGCACCATTCACGAGCATTGCCTCATTTGCTCAACATGCTCACCCGCAAAAACTTCCATACCAATTCCTCATCCCATAAACCACAAACACACGGCATCATCTAAGCTGACTACTCCCTTCTGAAACTCACGCTTCCCAGTCGCTCCTTACATTATTGCGCTCCCTCGTCGTTATAATCCAACTACCCTACTCTATACGTCCCCACTACAGGTATCATGTCGCTACTTAACGCTACCGTTACCTATGGTCATCTCTAGGTCCCTATACATTATCCTAACCCTCCCGGGCTAGTTTTCACTGCCAAACCCCATAAAACTATAGCTCATGTGCCCCATATGTGAGGGATGGCAGAGTTGCCATCCCACCACATCGGGCATGTCCCACTATCAAGTTTTGCCATCAAATTCCAACCAATCAAAAATTTGCCAATCCTATTCACTATTCTAAATTTCGGATCAAAACACTATTATCATCACAGTCCGCTATATCTGAGCCTCGGTGCGTCGCTACATCATTAAAACTCGGCTTCACAAAGCCGAGCAATGAATTCGGGTGCTTTGGTCGCCTACAGGTTGAATCCGTCTGGCATTCGGTTCAGGGGAGGCGGTTTGGTCGGGCCGAGATTCCACGCACCATCTCGGCGCGGATCCTTGCGGCCTCCCGCTCGATGGCTCAATCTCGCCCGGTCGGAACCCCGTCCCCACCACAAGGGGGCACCGTTCCGCCTCCTCTTACCTGCCCTTGAAGCGGACTGGTCGCCTTGCCCGGCTAGGCCCGGACTCGTCCGTGCAGGGCGGGGCCAGGCCCGAATTGGCAACGACGCTTCGAAGAGAAGTGACGCGGCACCGATCCGCGCCGGGCCTCGCATCCAACAAAGCGCACTGCGCTCCGAGTGCTCGCGTCGGCTATCTGTCGCCCTAAACGCTGCCCCGTTTAACGTCGATGCCTTACTCGCATGCTCGCACGCATACGCGACCCTTTTCACACTCACCAACCCCGGCGTTCCAACGCCGCCCGTACATTCCACATACTCCGTCCATTCCACCACCGCACTCCCTGTTACACCCCACACCCCTCGCGCACTCTTGCGCACACTCGTCGTTCGCACACTTCATTCCACACCTCTCCTCCATTACGTCCTCCGTAACACTCACCATGGGTGTGCACTCTCGCATCCACCCACTCACGCGCTTCAATGGGCTCTCCCGCACCCACGCTCTAACCAACTCAGGTGTGCTTCCTCGCACACTCATCCCAAGTGTGCATCCTCGCACCCGCTCCTCGGTCACACCCTCTGTGACAACCATTGGTGTGCACTCTTTTGCACACCCGATCACGTGCTTCAATGTGCACTCTCGCACCTGCGCCACTACCAAATCAGGTGTACACTCTCGCACACGTTCCACCACCACCTTACTCTCCGTGTCAAACTCCGTACACTCCGACGTGCATTCTCGCTCGCACTCGGTTTCACACTCGCGCTCCGATGTGCCCTTTCGCACCTGCGCCACCACCAACTCGCTCTCCGTGTCACACTCCGTACACCCCGACGTGCATTCTCGCCTACACTCGGTTTCACACTCGCGCTCCGATGTGCCCTTTCGCACCTGCGCCACCACCAACTCACTCTCCGTGTCACACTCCATACACCCCGACGTGCATTCTCGCTCCCACTCGGTTTCACACTCACGCTCTGATGTGCCCTCTCGCACCTGCGCCACCACCAACTCACTCTCAGTGTCACACTCCGTACACTCCGACGTGCATTCTCGCTCACACTCGGTTTCACACTCGCGCTCCAATGTGCCCTCTCGCACCTGCGCCACCACCAACTCACTCTCCGTGTCACACTCCGTACACTCCGACGTGCATTCTCGCTCGCACTCGGTTTCACACTCGCGCTCCGATGTGCCCTTTCGCACCTGCGCCACCACCAACTCACTCTCCGTGTCACACTCCGTACACCCCGACGTGCATTCTCGCTCGCACTCGGTTCCACACACGCGCTTTGTAACACGCTCATTCCCCGATGCACACTTTTTTCCACAAGCGCGCCATTTCCACTCACACCACTCACAGTTGACCCTTCACCAACGCCCGGATGCTTTCTCGATCCCAAGCGCGCGAAAATTCTTTCTGCGCCAAACATCCTCCTGCAAAATCTCCCCGCACAATACACAGCACGACTCACCTGGGCGCTTCTTCTTCTTCGCTCCAACACCTGCAAACTTTCATTTGGGTTAAGCACAGCATCGTGATGTGAACATGGACTTTGTACAGGCTCCATTTCTCCCTTCAATTCCTGGGCTACCTCCGTCGTCTTTTCAATTACAATTCCCGCTACTTGTTTTTCTTTATTCACCTCAACGACCGCTGGCTTTAATAAAATTTTCTCTACCTCAGCGGTCGCCGGCTTTTCCAAACCCCGGGTCGCGATCTCTACCCCGGTCCAGTTACCTGTGCCTTGCTCTGACTCGCTCAACCTGCGCTTCTCGACCCGCTTTACCTCGTCGTGCACCCTTGGGACCTTCTCGCCCGATTTGCTCCCAAGGTTCTCCCCTACTGCCAAATTCGTCCCCATCTTTTCCATATCACACCTGGATTCCTCCCTTTTTGACCCTGTATTCATTTCTTTTAGTTCCTTAGTCATTTGAACACCAATGTTGTTAATTTCTCTGGTGGATATGCGCCCCTGGGCATACATTTTGTTTTCCTCATTCCACTGGGTCAAAAATTTCCACAAATTTGCAATAAATGGATCCCAGACCTTTGGCAACGCGGGCTTGACTGCCGCGACCACGTGCGAGGCGCCATTTTGTGCGCCTGAAACCTCGTGCGCGAGGGCGCCATCTTGTGCACCTGCAACCCCCACTGTTCGTGTTACACCTTCTCCAACCTCCTCCCTGGGGTCCTGGGTCATTAACTCTACCTTATCTTCTAACCCCACCGGCATCCAGTTGCCTTGGTCCTCCATGGCACGACTCAAATTTGGGATATTCTAAAATTTCGGGCGCTCTTAATTTTGACCAAATTTTTTGATGTTATAAAAAATTTGGTTCGGGCCTCAAATCCCACTCCTGACACCATTTGTTACAGATCTGGGATGACGGCTCTCCCGTTAGCAAGGGGGATTAACCCCTTGTCCGTTATACTGGCCGTCGCCGATCCTGGGGGTCTGTGACGTCACTGGTGGTCAGCCACGACCAAGGTAATTGGGCCAGAGACCCAAAAAAAAGACCCCACGAATACCTGCTTACCGTGACCTCCCAACCAGCGAGGAGACAGCCCCGCCCGAGTCGTGACGGTAATGGACACGCCGAGCGAAGCGAGTCACGACCCAGGCCGTTAACAATTACTAACCCGATTATAGCGGTTTTAATCGTGCCACGTAGACCAATGGAAAGAAAAGAATAAAGCAACTGGATGAAGACGAAATCAAAGCTTGGAGAAAGAGCACACATTTATTATAACAACCACCAGAAGAAAAGAAAGATCAAAGCTGCACAAAGATAGAAGGATGTAAAAAGAACACAGGGCAGCCTTATCTATACAGTCTTACTTATACCCAGGACAGAACAAACAAAGACAGACTCACACGGGGATGATGACAGGAATTGCAGGAGAAGGTCCGTTCAGCTGGCAAAGGCGGCCGGTTCAGCTCATTCAGCCGTCGAGGTTCCGTTCCGACCTCGCGCCGTTCGTTTGGAGCGAACCCGACAACCGCTGGAACAGATATTGCCGCGGCGATGCCACGACCCTCTCTCTCTCTCTCTCTCTCTCTGTCAGTAATAATGGGATTTCCTCTCTCAGGCAAGGCACGATCTCTCACGTCAGGCAACCCTCTTTTGCTGCGCACTCGTCGCCTCTGCTGGTCTCAACGGCTCGTCTCCTCCCATCTCTTCATGCGCGATCCTCGAACGCATATATTAAGTGGGGTCGTGTCACGCCCTCGTCCGTTTGGGTCCCGCGCACGTGCTCTGTTTGTAGCCTTATTCGGTAACGGAGCTGAACAGCTCCGCCCTTGTGGCGAGCCACGGTCACGCCTCTTCTCGGCGACCCCGCCTTCTTGTCCAATACAGAGCACGGAGCACATGTTCAAAATGGCGGCGAACGCAGCTTTCAAACCAAGGCCAGTTGAGAGGGCGCGCACCCCACGCTTGTCGAGCTGCTTTGCAGAGAGAGAGAGTTTGCTGGGGTATGGAATCATTGAAGGGGAGCTATCCTTATTTGTTAATGCAACGTGGTGTCAATCTAGTGGATACAGAGCCTTAATTAAACATAGAATAGGAAATAATTAGCAAGATGATTCTAAGATTGGCTGCGTGTTGCGATGGCCTAGGGTGCGATATTTAATAATTAATAAAAGGGGATTGTATTACAAAGGGGGATATTTACAAGTGAAGGGGGGGGGGGGGGGTTCCCAAATCTGTAAAAATATATATATACATATACAGACTTGGCATTTAATATGGTATATATATTTTTTCTTGACTTGGGTTTACTTTCTGAACTCAGTATATCAATCTGGTGAGTTTCTTTTACGCTTCGGTGATTTCTTTGTTAAAAGAACCATGTCACTGATTCTCTTTCGCAGCAAGAAGTCAATAACAGGATAATATCACAGGTGGCGTGACAAAATGTAAGGACAGGTACATTTGACGATTGGCTTCACAATCGTGTATATAAGGGTTGTTGCGTTCTGTATTCGTGGAAAACAACTGCTGCACGTCTACAAAAGTTATTGCGGCTTCCTCTGGAGATGGTCCGTCAACTCGACAATGCTGTTTGTCATGGAGTGGTGGCTTTACGAAATTCTGGCATGAAACAGCGTGATATTGCTCGGCAGTATGGCATCACTCAAGGTCAGGTGTCAAAGATCCTGAAACGAAATGCTCAGAGGGGTGTCCCTACTCCAATACCGAGGCCAGGACGTCCCCGCAGAACCACAAGGAGAGATGATCGCCAGCTGCACCGGTTAGTCTGCAATGGCCAATGGCCATACGAAGTCAGCAAATCGGCTTCGGGCTGAGTGGCAGCAACTGACAAATGTGCCTGTATCCAGAAGGCTAGTCAACCAACGACTGGTTCAAGCAGGCTACCGTGCCAGGCGTCCCCAAAGAAAGCCACGCCTGACCAGACAACACCCCCAGCGTCGATTGCAGTGGGCCAGAGAGCATCGTCAATGGCAGCCAGGACACTGGAATCACGTGACTTTCAGTGATGAGTCTAGATTTCTGGTCTATCGTTAAGATGGCCGCAACCGAGTGCGCAGACAAGTGCATGAAGCCCACAACGAAGATTGTATTGTGCCAAGAGCCCAAGCTGGAGGTGGTGGGGTGACCGTTTGGACTGCTTTTCATGCAGGGGGCAAAACTGACCTGGTTGTTCTGAATGGAAACCTGAAACAGTTCAAGCACAGGGCCATTCTGGAAGAAACATTGCTTCCATTTGTTCGTGCAGCCTTTCGAGGAAACTTTGTCTTCCAAGATGACAATGCACGGCCTCATCGTGCTCGCATGATCCAACACTTTCTTGCTGACCGTGGTGTAGAGCATATGGAGTGGCCTGCCATGTCTCCGGATATGAATCCGATAGAGAACTTGTGGGCAGAATTAACGCGTCAAATCGACAACTTGGACCAGCAGCCCACCACTGTGCATGAATTGCAGCAGACTATTGTAACTGCATGGCAAGCGATTCCTGTCCAACCTTGGCAAATCTCGTGAACAGCATGCCTCAACGTGTACGTGCTCTCCTGAATGCTCGTGGGCGTTACACGAAGTACTGAACTGTAATTTTACTGTCCGTAATCCCAGTCGTAATTTAACTTTTGTTTTTGTTCAAAAAAATTTTTGCCTAAGAGATACTTCTGGAAAACGCACAGAAGTTTAACGCAGTACTGTCCATGAATTGAGTTCGATATCAGTTTACATCACTTTCAAGGATCAATTTATTTGCTTCGAAATGTCAAATGTGGTTTTTGTTTCTTTTAAAGGTCACATTAACAAAATCTAGAATAATTTCAACATAATTCCAATGAACTTTTGGTTCTCCGTCATCTTGAAAAGTAAGTTCACCCCCACAAAAAAAAAATTCCATATTAAATGCCAAGTCTGTATATATATATTTATTTATTTTTCAGAGACAAGGTGTAAGGTACATTCATGTATATATATATCAGCAAGTCCTTACATTCTTCAGCAGCATTGAGCCCATTCAAATGAGGTTTTGTCATTAACTTTGTCATAAAAACAAACCTTTATTATGCGAATATGGAGAAAACGATTTAATGTTTTACTTTCTTTTTTTTGCTTTTGTTTTCTTCAAGTTGAGTTCCAGTGCAAAGCGGACGTGGATGGGCTTTGCATTTTGTGATGCTTTCTATTTGTAATTACATTGCATAATCATGTGTCCTTTTTGGTATCGAACGAGGACCCACCGAGGAGTAACCTAACCCCACATAATGATTTGCATTGATAAATTAAGTTGTGTGTTCTCAGTTATTTGCTTGCCTGGCATAGATACTGCAGCAATCGTGAATCCTCATCACATGAGCAGCAAACACTTTCATTCTAGACGAGGAAATTGAACTTTTCCATTTGTAAGATATGCCAAAGTTTATCAGCACACCTGTCTTTTTAAATAACCTGGCCATTCTTTTCCCTTCAAAGAGACTTCAAAAGAAATTATTAACTCCTTCTTTCAATCAGGTTGGAACAACGAAAGAGAATGACCAACATAAGTCCTCCCATATCCATGAATTGACCGGAAAATATAGGCCAAAAATACAAAAATCAGTCGCTCCACACGTCTTGTTTAATTATTTTCTGTAACATGTGGATTTCAGAACTGATAAACTGAATCTGATACATCTTTGGACATATCTTCCAAGACAATAATTTATCCAGCGATACAATTATGCTCCTACGTATTCATTTACGCTTTCTTTCACAAAATAGCATTCTCGAAATTGCTTTTTATTTGAATTTGCAAACTGTGCAACAAGACAGATATTCTGTGCAATAGAATGAGACAGCACTTGATGAACTAGACAAACGGGTGGGAAATAATAATAATAACAATAATATTGGGAAAGTGGGTCAGATAACTATTCTTACAAAAGATTGCTCTTGCAGCAACTGATTGCACAGCTCACCTCGATGGACATGATGTTGCGTCGCCATTTTTCCCACAAGGAACTTAATACCAAAAGTTCGAGCAACATCCTATGGAGTGACGAGGCACACACGTGTCATGCTTCAAAGAGGTGGTGGGTATGCAAAAATTCACGTTTAGGTACCTGAATATCTCCACGCTAATGTTGATGAACCACTGCACTCCTCTAAAGTGACTATCTGGTGCAGATTCATTCATCTCTCTCTTCATTTCATTCATTCAGTCACTCTCTTCAATCCCACTCCACCCTCCAGGTCTTTAAAACAGCTGTTCACCACCATCTCTTATCTTCCCCCATCCAAAACCTTGATATTTTCTATCCCCGCTAAATTCACCCCAATTCCACTTTTTTTAAATACCAACTTTTGTCTTGGAAGTCCTTGCACGCCTCCTCCACCCAAGCCCTCTCCCTCCCACACATCTCCCTGCTCTTAAATGTTGTGTGCTCTCAAGTGTTTGTGTGCTTCCCCTTCTCTGGTCTTCCGCTCCCTCTTTTTATATATTTTGTTTGTCTGTTGATTTGTTTGTGGAGTAAATGTCAGCTCTTTCACGAGCCTCGATTCAGTATACAAAAAAAAAAAAAAAAAAAAATCCCTTTATCATCGGCAAATTTTATTTTTCAGACAAGGTGTGAGGTACATTCATGTTTTTTGCAAATGAGAGCCGATAAGAATATGTCAACCACAATGGGAAGCGAGGTGTGGTTAGGTGTGAAACATTACCTGTTCATGACAGCAAAAAATGGAGGAACGAAACCAATCACAATATCTCATCTTTTGTCTGGCAATGGGATGAACACTTAAAACATGAGCTGTCCATCAGTTAATTTACATCTATCGGCTTCCAGTGGATAAAATCCGTTGTTCACTTTGTCGCCAATGCAGACTGGCATGGGCCTACACAAGTATTCCGTTATGCACTTCAGACCTCCAAATATCAGGTGTGAATGCTGTTGTCACTTATTCACAGGGGCGGTCGTACCGGGTTTTCGAGAATATGGTGTTCTCAAAGCAACCATCTTGTGCAGCAGACATGTTGCACTAACACACATTGCAACATCTTTGAAACATCTTCTATGAGGAATGTTTGGTGAAGATAGGGGAAATTAGCAGGTATCATAAAGTACAGTGTCGTGTCAAACTCCATCACCTGATAATAACCCAGCATATTACTGGTTATGGGGTCACCTCAATATTTAGCATATATATATATATATATATATATTATTTTTTTTGAATACAAGATCGAGGCTCATGTAAGAGCTAACATCAATCACAAAAAAAACGGACACACAAAACATACAATAAAGGGAGTGGGAGACGAGATGGGGAGAGAGAGGGAAGCACACATGTACAACAGCAGAGGACAGGGACAACGGAAGATCTGTGGG
Organism: Myxine glutinosa; assembly: GCF_964187855.1. NCBI lineage: Eukaryota > Metazoa > Chordata > Myxini > Myxiniformes > Myxinidae > Myxine > Myxine glutinosa. The sequence goes on from NC_136267.1 coordinate 178,056,418, forward strand.
AGGGAGATTTATTATTTTATTTTTTTGTATACAGGATCGGGGCTCGTGAAAGAGCTAACATTTATCACACAAAAAAATCAAATAGGCACACAAAATATATAATAAGGGGAGCGGTAGACAAGATGGGGAGAGAAGGGGAAGCACACAAACAACATTTGAGAGCAGGGACATCAGGAGATCTGTGGGAGGGAGGGGGCTTGGGGGGAGGACGCGTGGGAAGGGGTGTGGCGGGGGGGGGGGGTGGGAGAAGCATAAAACACATTGACACTGCTGGGACTTCCAGGAAAGAAGTTGGCATTTCAAAAAATAGATCTGGGGTGAAATTAGCGGGGGTAGAAGAGATCAAGGTTTTGGATGAGGGAAGCTAAGAGATGCTGGTGAACAGCTGTTTTAAAGACCTGGAGGGAGGAGTGGGATTGAAGAGAGTGAGGGAGTTTGTTCCAGAGGTGGGAGAAAAGGGGAATGAAGGAGTGAAGGTGAGCAGAGAGTCTTGATTTTGGCAGTTTAACCATAAGAGGGTTGCAGGCAGATCCTGTACGACCTGGAGGAATATTTGGGGGACAGAGCACAGACAGAGCACAGAGAGAGCTGGGGGAGCAAGGCCGGAGAGGAGTCGGTATAAGACAGAAGAAGAATGATGGTATTTATTACTACCTTTGCTGAAGCATGTCATCCAATGCAATACTGATTCCATTACTTGAAATATTATGGTGCAATTAGCTGTTTTCAACATTATTCTTCAATTAGATGGTACATTTGAGAACGAGGGAGGATGAAATTAACACGCAGTGTGAAAATGCACCTTACTGTGGCAAACTGGTTAAATTATGTGGTGAAAGAGTGAAAGTAACATCAGTAGCATTTGGACAGAGAGTATAAATGAATGATGGGAAGATTAAAATCTGCAATATTGTCTCTAACGCAAACACTGGGTATAATATTAGAGTTAGAAAGGCAAAGAAATGGGTTACTTGGGATTACTGATGAAAATATTGGAAAATATGGATGAATACAGGAAATGGAAAAAAGAATTCTGAACAACTCCATGCAAATGATAGAGATTGAGAAGAGTTATGAGCAAGGTAATGAGAGAAAATAGGGGGGGTAGACACAATAACAATATTATAGGATATAGAAAAACGTGGTACATCTGGTATTATTTTATGAAAAAGTGAAAGAGTTGTTGAGTAAACGGAAAGGGCAGTGTAATCATCGATACTATAAGGGAGATGTTTTTTCTGTCTGTCTACCTGTCTATCACCATGTTTCTCAGAGACGGCCACACGGATCTTCGTCAAACTTCCAGAGGTTCATCAGTGAGTGTCACAGAATGTTTTCGGCAAAGGATGTTTTCGAAATTTTTGGAAAAAAAAAAGTTGGATTTTGTAAGATTAAAAAAAAAAAATCACTCAGCAATGCTGAAATGCCTCTGTAGCTATGTGAAAGGTGTTATTAAATGATCCCCAGCCCCATTCATTCATTGATGTAGGGAAGTGTTTTTGGCCCCCACAAAAAATAGAAAAAGTAGATGGTATTCATATTATACTTACCCTGTGCAGTCAACTTTGTGCAAGCCAACTCTTCTGTTTTTGAAGGGTTTTTTTATTTGATCCAATATGGCTGCTAGACCACGTGAGCAATGACATCATAAATTTATATCCCCTCATATAATTGTTGTGCAGATCACGCTCAATAAATTTCAGCATTGTCTCTGTCAAATTATGACGTCATAATTAAGGCATCAATTACGTCATCGTTAACAACACCTATTCCCCATGCAGAGTTCTTTACATTGAGCCACGTTTCAATTATTTCCATGGAACGATTTTCGAGATATTGAGGTGCAATGTTTTTTGGTTTTTCCAAGATGGTGCCTGTACAATGTGACCGATGACATCATAATTCTTGTTAAGATATTGTACATGAGGAGGCGCTCCTATGGTGAAAATTCCGCATCCATCAGACCAACAGTTGCAGACAAAAAAAAAAATTCATACTGATCGGATGAAGTGTTATACTTGTCGAATTATAACGTCATAATTAAGGTATATTGAAATATACCTTATTTCTAGGTATACCTAGGTATATAAATATACCTTATTAACCCTGGTGTTGTGCTAGCGGCTAGGGTGCCGGCCTATGATTCTAGGATCCTGGGTTCGAATCCCGGTCGATCGCTGAATTAACGCCAGGGGGGTTGACTCAGCCTGTCATCCTTCCGAGGTCGGCTAATTGAGTACCAGTTCACTGGTAATTCCCTGTTTGTCGCTAAAGGTGGCAAAAAGGGTTGGCGTCAGGAAGGGCATCCGGCCGTAAAACATTGCTTCAAAAAGGGGACCAAAAAAACAACAACAACCACGGTTCCCGAAAAAGGCCAACCCCCGCTTGCGGGGAAAAATGGCCTCTAAAGGTGGTTTTTTTTATAATCAATTAATCGATTAATTATTTAATTATTTGATTAATTACTTAATTAATTTTTTTCAAGTGACAGATGTGATTGACACGGTACACACACACGTACACCGTACAGTGGTTTAGGCATTCTATTTGACAATTGATTAATTATTTAATTATTTTATGATTATTATTTATTTATTTTCATTATTAATCATTTATTTATTTTCTTTCTCATCTGGGCAATATCTCAGGAACCTTTTGAGGCAGGAAGCTGATATTTGGACACTACAGTGACCAAGTAATGTGGCTCTAAAGGATATTTTTGATTTATTGATTAATCAATTAATTGATTAATTATTTATTGATTAATCAATTAATTGATTTATTGATTAATCAATTAATTGATTATTTATTTATTGATGAATCAATTAATATTTTTTTTCGATTAATGGCTTATTTAATTAATTTTCAAAAAGTTACAGCTTCGGATGAAGCACTGGTGGTTTAACGTATGCTATTGGCCAATTGATTAAGAAAATATTTTATGACCATTATTTCTTGATTTCAATTATGCAATTAATCAATCAATTATATTGAACATCTCTCCTTCCCAATACAGTCTCTATGCGCTGCGTGGTGGTATTACTGGGTGCCGAAAGCTCCCCGGCAATGCCGCGCTAGAGGATGTTATTTATTTATTTATTTGGCATGGGGGCGGTGTACTTTGAATGTATCTGTACTTGTTTGTTTGTTTCAAAATGTCAACAGTATTAGAACAGCACTGAGCAATGCCGGGTACCCCAGCTCGGATGATATATGGTAAAGAAGGGGAGCTTTTTACAATCTGAAGATATTAAATGGAGCCCAAATGTGCATGTTGAGGCATTATATGTTTTAAAAACATTTTGACATATTATAGATAAAATATAGGAATGAGATTGTGATTGAGGACCTGGATTTAACTGATTATTGGAATGATACTATATATGACTCGGCTTGTGTAAATTTGACTTGTATGCAATCCTAAATCACTGGATGGAATGAGTTGGAATTTGTTGGTTGTGTTTGAGGTGTGCCTGGAAAAGTTTTAGGCATTAAAAAAATTCATGAACACAGGTTCGGGAGGGGCGGGGGGAGATGAAGCAAATTCTCTATGTAAATGTGTATGGTGAGCACCTTTTACGTTGGGAGTGTATTATAGGTTACAGGGGCTTACAGTATTTTACTAGTATCTCTGTATGAAAACCTTATGAAATTTAAAACTACTTGGCCAATTTACATTGGTGCCCTGTATTTTATCCACTCCTAAACCGATGGACAAAATAAGTTTAAAAGTGGCAACAGACAGACAAGGCAATTGTCACATTTTTGGCATGGGTCTCAGTTTTATCTCCAGTCTCACGCTCTCAAGGCCTCACAAGCTGATTTAACTAGTTTGTCGGCCTTCCGGAAGCAAATGGAAAGTTTCCCACATTTTTCGCAATGGGACATTTCAAATTGCAAACATTTTCCATCGCGATTCGTTTTTAAATAGATGAGCCCGTGTGATAAAAGCACAAAAACGTAATGGTATTTTTGTGCTTTCTCTGACTGATTACCATGAAGTTATCAGGTGTCAGTGTTTGATGGCTTAGTGTAACAAAAGCTGTCCATATAGTCTTACAACTATACTTTTCTTTACAAAGCTATTTCAAATGTGAACATGTATCACAAACAAGATTAATTATAGACTGATTTCCTGTGTTTGAAGATCCTATGACTGACATACACTTGTTACCTCCACCACCAAAGGTGGGCCAAGGTTATGTCTTCACCCACGTCTGTCTGTTTGTCTCTGTGTCTGTCTGTGCACAGCATCTTACTATAATTCACCAAATGTCCGTCTGTCTGTCTGTCCGTTTGAAGGTACCGCAAAAGCGGCTGAACCGATCGCAACGATATTTTGGGTGGGTAATCCTAGGATTACCTTGAGTAAAATAGGCTATATTGTTTTTCCAATTTTTCAAATTTTCCAATTTTCCAGTTTGTCCAAACACGATGGAATAATATTTACCGATATGAACAGTGATGTGGCTTTTGTTGAAATTCTACGTACCAGGAGAGAGTAGATCGACTCCTGACGAACTCTTCCTATATAAATGTGCGGCTTCAAAGTAACACGGCAGCGTGTGCAAAGCGACTGAGAAACAGGTGTAGCGGCCGCTTCCGTGTTACAGATTCGGCGCGCACTCTTCACACATAAACGTACGACTGAGAAAGACGTGTAGCGGCCGCTTCCGTTTTGCAGAATTCATTCTTTTTTCAAAATGGGCGCCATGTACTGTTTAGATTTTGATGATTTGTGTGTGATATGATTCAACGGATGTTTATATAAATCATTTAAAATTTAAAAAAGCCTTCAATTTCTGATATTTTGCCTTTTCATTTATTATTCGTTTATATTTCAAGATATTTCGCTCACAAGGTTCAGACATATACATGGTGGCGGCCATCTTGGATTTTGACGTGGCGACCCAATTCTCAATAGCGTTCTTCCTTATGCGTAGATACACCCACACACCAGATTAGAAGTTGGCAGTTCCTTTCTTTTTCAAGATATTTCGCTCACAAGGTTCAGACATTTACTTTTCAAGATATCGTGCTCACAAGGTTTAGATATGGTGACAGCCATCTTGGATTTTGACATGGCGACCTCATTTTCAATAGGGTTCTTCCATATGCCTAGTTGCACCCACACACCAAATTAGAATTCGGTCCTTCGCTTACGCACGCACGGGCGGACGGACGGATGCACACACGGACGGAGGGGAAAACCATAGTCCCCCTTTCACTCCGCGGTGCGACGGGGGACAAAAATACACCAATTGTCTGTGTTGTAGTGTAATGAAAACTATGGTCAGTATATAGATGTGGGAGGAATGTGTTGAAACATTTGTGTCTGTTTGTTTGTGGGAACAAATGTGTTGAAACTTGGTGGTTGTACACTGCATGTGCACGGGTTTGCTTCACCAAGTTGGATGACCACGTCAAAATTAAAGTTGCCCTCCATTGTCGTTCCCATGGAGAGCGGGTGTTTCGAATGAAATTAATTTGCAATAAGTGTGTTCATTCCTGAGAAAGTAGTGGCGAGTAACAAAGTGAAGAGCAAAGTGTTTTGATGGGCTGACTGGCCAATTTGACGGAACTGGATCAAACCTGCAAGGTAATCCATTTGCTGAGGTCGCCAGAACTAAAAGTCAAACTCTGAGCTTCTCAAACATTCACGAAATTGTATCATGGAATATAAGGTCAATAAATCAAGGAATTTAGATGTAAAGAGAGAAATTTTGGAGATAAGTGAACTTAGATTGACTGGTTTGAGGCACTTTCAGTCTGACAATTACAAAGTGTTATTTCCTGATCAGGAAACCTGTAACAGAAATCGAGTGGAACTGCATTCCAATAAGAAGATGGCATCCCAGTCAATAACAGGTCAATATCAGTGAAGTTGAACATTTGTATTGAATTTGTTAAATTAGGAAAGCTTATGAGAGAAAGAAGGAAAATAGGAGAGAGAAAGGAGAGTATTGGAGGAGTGGAGAGAAGGATATGATGTTGGGAAGAAATATGAGTGTGGGAAAGAAATGGGAATATAGAGAGCAGTAAAGGGGGAAATGGGATGGATTTCATAATTTTCGTGGATATTATAAATAGATCAGTCCTTAGTGACCTGTCATCGTCCTCACCACCAGAAAAGTGAAATAACCCCAAATATCTGTGGATGTAGAGACATTGATCTCCTTGAACATTATATTTTGATCACATCTTCCATTTCTATTTTTGGACATTTGGTCATATATTTTTGAAATATATTGTTACGGAACCCAACGTCGGCCTCTGTTCCCCTTATCGAGGGGGAATTAATCCCCTCGCTTATGACTGACCGACGTGGTCCCGGGGGTATGACGTCATGCCCGGTCGGCGCTGGGTAGGGTATTAGGCCCAACCGTCCTATGACCTAAACACCAGCGCCTCCCGGTACGCAAGGAAATACTCCCCGCTCACGGCCGCAGCGTAATGGATGATTTGCGCCGAGCGAAGCGAACTGCGGCATGAGCCGTTTACCAAGACTAGACCCGATTTATATTCGTTGGCCGAATCGCGCCACGTACCCTCAATATGGAAACCTCTAAAGCGACCGAATGTGAAGAAGAAGACAAGGTAGGAAGAACAGATATTTATTATTATTTACACACAACTAAAGCAGAAAAGAATTGAAATACGATTTACAAGGCAATGGAAGGAGCAGGAGACACAGTGCAATTATTAGCTTAACTATACAGTCTTACTTATAAACCCCAAGACAACATGAAAGACAGGCGAACAATCAGACTTACACGAATGGGGAATTGCCGAGTGGATTGGCTGGAGGGAGAGGTAGGTTCAGCTCGGACCGAAGCACGGTCGGGCCCGGAGCAGGCAGCCGCCGTTCCTTCGCGGCCACGTCAGCACCGCCGTCAAAGCCCAAGCTGCGGTCGTGCAAGCTGCTACGGTTCGAACTGCGGTGGTGGCAAAGCTGCGTGGTGGATTCAAAGCTGCGTGCTGCTGCGTCGCGTGCTCTTTCAGGGATTCCTCCGCCTCATGCATCGCGTGCTCTCCACCGGTTCATCTGCCTTCTCTCTCTCTGTGTGGGGCGTCGGCTGCGGGTTATATAGGCCACACCCTCAAGCCTACGCGAACGTTCTCTCCACGCCCTCGCAAAGCCAAACCCCTCAGCCTTGGTTGGTCGGCAAGGGCTGGCTCACTCCTCCTTTCGATGACGAGGGCGGAGACACGCCTTTCTTCTCCGAAACAGAGCACGTGGCAATGGCGGCAAATGTAGACAACCGCCCAATGCAGTTGGCAATGAAAGCTTTGGGATATGAAAGGGGATCTATCTTATTTAATTGATGCAACGCAATGAATTAGTGGACCACAGAGCCTTATGCTGAAATTTACTAAGGACATAACTACTGAGGGAATCTTATGATTGGCTACGTTTGTGCGGTGGCTTAACTAAGGACGACCTTTGATCTTTACATTGGAGGGTGATATTTACAAGAGGATTTACAGCATACAAAAGGAGGAAATTTACATCGAATTACACACAGTTCCCAAATCCTCAACACTGCACCCTCATCCTCTTAGGCACGTCCCGGGCCTATAATTTTAACTTTAGTGTTACACGTAGGTGTAATTCCCTCTACAATTAACCTGACCCTGAGTGCGACAATTTTAAAACACAAATAAATATGTCCCGCTAATTGCGTTGCACCGTGCCTAACAGTTTCACACCCACAGCTAACCGAATTGTGGAATTATTTTCAAAATAAAACATTTACGGTGGGGGAGCATTATTTACATTGACATTATTTGACTATTTACAAAACGCAACCCAGGACCTGTGATTGTTCTTTTGAGGAAACAAAAAGAAATTCCTGTTGGGAGGGAGGAGACAGCACGCATTGCATCGACGCACCAGTACTATAAAGAGAGCACCAAAACACCAAAAGCACCAAAAGCACCATTTGGTGCACAGTCACCAGTTCATAATAAGCACACACAAAAAAAACAACTGGTGGTGGTCTTCCTCTTTTCTGCTGGGCCGATGTTCTTCCTGATGTTGTCTTTCAATTCTTTTCTTCATGCGGCCTATTTGGAACTAAAAAATGAAGTGCACAAAACGTGTCTATTTTTATTTAGGGCCACAGTGGCCAACTAAGGGTGGTCCACCTGGTTGGCATAGGTGCCACCTTACCGAGGTCCGCAAGCAAGACCCTGGGCCATCGTGGCCGGCTCCAGCAGAGGTGCCAGGCCCCAAAACGTGGGGTCCATAAAGTGGTGCTTGGCCGCAAGACGGCGGTCCATAAGTGGTGCATCAATGCAATGCATGCTGGTTGCGAGAATTCTGGCACACAATGGCGGACTCCCGCACGCTCCCCTCGGTGCCCAGAGAGCACAGTCCCCGGGTGGGAGACAGGGGAACAGAAGACAGGTGAGCGAGGGGTAAGGTCATAAGGGTACACATCAAACAAGGCAATGCAGGACGAGGTGCGTACGGAGAGCGAAGTGAGAAAGCTCGTCCCTACCGTACGTCACCCCCCCGGTTACCTACTCTACCCTTGCCCTTACCCCATATGTACAAAAATCTACACATTACCAGTTCGTCGCTACTGTCTCGTCTTCCCCATATTTCCCCGATACCAAATTCGTCACCACAATCCCTCTAACCGAAATTTGCCATCATTCAAATTCATCATCAATCCTCATAAGGAGGGAGAGACGGAACAACAAAGCACAATGACACACCCACGTCATGATGCGTCTCACAATCCAAATATTTGCACAGAAATAATAAAAACAACCCATGGCATGGTGTGGAGTCCTGTTACCTCTGGTGAGTGGATGTAGATGGTGCGAGGAGATTCCAATCCTAACTATCCCCTAAATGACTTTAATACACTTTACACTACCCGGGGTCTTTCCCTGCCAAACCAATGGCCATCTTACACTCTATGCGGTTTTAAGCACCAAATTCCCATTGACCAAACTGTGGTGCTTCATCAATTTGGGGTCTCACTCCCCTGATTCAACTCCCTGTGCCTTGGCACAATTTCAGGACTGGGTCGTGTGGCTCTCCCAGCAGGTCTACCCACCTGCACACCTCCACCACTGTAGTTGCCTCCGAGCTTACCTGCTCCTTAACCTAACCTATCTAACTGGGGAAGGCCCTCCTTGATGCTTACCCCACTCGGTGCCCTCTCTGGCACTGGGCTACCCAGGTCCGTCCTCCGGATCCTCGGGCCCCATCCACAACAACTCTACTGGCTCCCAGAGCCCACCTGCGGCCTCACCTGGCCGACGTCCTAACAGTGGTGGAGTGCCCATTCAACTACACACACTAACAGGCCACACGCCCAGCCATTTCCACGTCACTAATGCACCCATCCAAACACCATTCTTCCACCATGCACCACAGATGCCAATATCCAACCACAATTTACCTACTCCCTCTACCTAACTCTTAAACTACCCTCCCCGGGTATTCGTGATAGGGGTCCACTTTTCCCCCATTCACACCTTCGCACCATCCACTCCACTCCACAGTTTCCACCATACTCACTCCACACCATCCATTCCATACTCCTTATATTCCATACAACCATTCTCCATACACCTGCATTTGCACACCTGTGCCATTACTCGTACTGGTGCTTCCTGCACCCTCCTTCCTCCCAGGGCCATTTGGTCCACACAACACACAATCACCCTTACTCACTCATACACTGCTCCATACACTTGTTCACTTGCACACCTGTGCAATCACACAGCATCATCTGACCTACCTGGTTTCCCTCTAAAACTCGCTCTTCCCAGTCGCCCCTTATATTATTGCACTCCCTCGTCATTATCATCCAACTACCCTCTCTATGTCCCCAACTACCTGTCCAAAGTCGCTACTTAACCTTACCGTTACCTATGGTCATCTCTAGATCCCTATCATTTTATCCTAACCCTCCCTCGGCGAGCTTACACTGCCAACCCCATAAAACTATTGCTCCTTTGCCCCCGTATGTGAGGGATGGCAGAGTTGCCACCCCCTCACATCCGGTATCTCCCACTATCAATTTGGCTCATCCAATTGCAACCAATCAAAATTTTTCCAATAACTGCCAATCACTCTACCAATCAGTTGCCAATCATCAAATTTTGCTTTTTACAAATTCCCTATCCCTACGAAATGTCCTTTAACTCGAGCCTCGGTGCGTCGTCACATCATTAAAACTCGGCTTCGCAAAGCCGAGCAATGAATTCGGGTGGTTTGGTCGCCTGCAGGTTGAGTCCGTCCGGCATTCACGATTCTGGGGAGGAGGCTTCGTTGGGCCGAGATTCCATGCACCATCTCGGCGCGGCACCTTGCGGTCGCCGGCCCGATGGCTCAATCTCGCCCGGTCGGAACCCCGCCCCCGCCACCAGGGGGCACCGTTCCGATCCCTTCGACCTGGCTCCCCTCCCCCGGAATCGCGCCGATCGCTGCTCTGACGCGGCACTCACCATTCAGTGTGGGACCTGGCCCCATTCGTGCGCGACGCTCCGAAGAGCAATGCGCTTACGGTCCCGGCCGGTCCTCGCTGCAAACAAAACGCACCGCGCACGGAGTGCTCGCCTCGGCTATCCGTCACCCTAAACGCTAACCCAGTTAACGTCGATGCTTCACTTGCATGCTCACCCCACGCGACCCTTTTCACACTCACCAAACCCGGCGTCTTGGTGCCTCCAGTGCATCCCACACACTCCGTCCATTTCACCACCGCACTCCCGGTTACACACCACACCTCTCGCGCACCCTCTTGCGCACACTCGCCGTTTGCACACTTCGTTCCACACCTCTCCTCCGTAACACTCACCATGGGCGTGCATTTTTGCATCCACCCACTCACGCGCTCCGATGTGCCCTCCCGCACACGCGCCACAACCAACTCAGGTGTGCTCCCTCACACACGTTCGACCATTCCAGGTGTGCATTCTCGCACACTCTTGCCATTCATCCCATACGTGCATCCTCGCACCCGCTCCACCACCAACTCACTCCCCGAGTCACTCTCACCCTCGCACGTACACTCCGTATCGCTCTCACTCTCTGTGTCACACTCCGTACCCTTTATAACACGCTCACTCTTTGACGCTCACTTTTTCCTCACACGCGTGCCATTCGCTTTAACACAACACACAAAGGACCTTCCACGAACGCCCGGGTGCTTTCTCGATCCCAGGCGCGCGAAAATTATATCTGCGCCAAACATCCTCCTGCTGAAAAACCTCTTAGCACCATATACAGCCCGTCTCACCTTCGGGGTTCTTCTTCCTCCCTGCACCAACACCTGCAAATCTTTATAATGATTATTAAGCACAGCATCGTGATGTGAGCACGGACTTTGTACAGTTTCCATTCCTTCCTCCAACTGCTGGGCTACCTCCGTCGTCTTTTCAATTTCAATTATACCCACTACTGCTTTTTCTTTATTCACCACGACGACCGCTGGCTTTATTAAAATTCCCTCTTCTACCTCAGCGGTCGCCGGCTGCCCCATACCCCGGGTCACGATTTCTACCCCGGTCCAGTTACCTGTGCTTTTCTCCACTTCACCCAACCAGTGCTCCTCGACCCGCTTTACCTCGTCGTGCACCCTTGGGACCCCCTCGCCCACCATGCGATCCATGGTCTCCCCACATTTTTGTGCGCTCTCCCTACATTTTTGTATGCTCTCCCCACATTTTTGTATGCGGTCACCCAATTGCTCACTGGTACCCCGCGCTTCGTCCCTCATTGCCCCCATTTGGTTTTCCATTCATACCAATTGTTCTCCTATCCCCATTTGCACGGCGGCCTGCAGCTGCGTAATGAGGGCCTGCATGTCAATCCCTCCCACTTGTGCAGCGGGTGCGGCCGCCGTAGCCATGTGCGAGGCGCCATTTTGCGTTTCTACAACCACGTGCGCGAGAGCGCCATTTTGTGCACCTGATTTCCCCGCAACCACATCTTCATTGCTCTCCTCCTCCATTTCCTCCCTCTGGTCCTGGGTTACGCCTAACCCCTCTTCTAATTACCCCACCGGCATCCTGTCGCCTTGATCATCCATGGCGCGATTTTCAAATTTGGGATTTTTAAAATTAAATTTTGGCCGCTCGAAATTTTGAGTGCGCTATTCGCGCTTCAGGTCCGAATCCCGCTCCTGACACCAATTGTTACGGAACCCAACGTCAGCCTCTGTTCCCCTTATCGAGGGGGGATTAATCCCCTCGCTTATGACTGACCGACGTGGTCCCAGGGGTATGACGTCACGCCCGGTCGGCGCTGGGTAGGGTATTAGGCCCAACCGTCCTATGACCTAAATACCAGCGCCTCCCGGTACGCAAGGAAATACTCCCCGCTCACGGCCGCAGCGTAATGGATGATTTGCGCCGAGCGAAGCGAACTGCGGCGTGAGCCGTTTACCAAGACTAGACCCGATTTATATTCGTTGGCCGAATCGCGCCACGTACCCTCAATATGGAAACCTCTAAAGCGACCGAATGTGAAGAAGAAGACAAGGTAGGAAGAACAGATATTTATTATTATTTACACACAACTAAAGCAGAAAAGAATTGAAATACGATTTACAAGGCAATGGAAGGAGCAGGAGACATAGTGCAATTATTAGCTTAACTATACAGTTTTACTTATAAACCCCAAGACAACATGAAAGACTGACGAACAATCAGACTTACACGAATGGGGAATTGCCGAGTGGATTGGCTGGAGGGAGAGGAAGGTTCAGCTTGGACCGAAGCACGGTCGGGCCGGGAGCGGGCAGCCGCCGCCCTCTTGATCGGTCTCGCATGGCGCGTTCCTTTGCGGCCACGTCGGCACCGCCGTCAAAGCCCAAGCTGCAGTCGTGCAAGCTGCTACGGTTCGAACTGCGGCGGTGGCAAAGCTGCGTGGTGGATTCAAAGCTGCGTGCTGCTGCGTCGCGTGCTCTTTCAGGGATTCATCTGCCTCATGCGCCGCGTGCTCTCCACCGGTTCATCTGCCTTCTCTCTCTCCGTGTGGGGCGTCGGCTGCGGGTTATATAGGCCACACCCTCAAGCCTATGCGAACGTTCTCTCCACGCCCTCGCAAAGCCAAACCCCTCATCCTTGGTTGGTCGGCAAGGGCTGGCTCACTCCTCCTTTCGATGACGAGGGCGGAGACACGCCTTTCTTCTCCGAAACAGAGCACGTGGCAATGGCCGCAAATGCAGACAACTGCCCAATGCAGTTGGCAATGAAAGCTTTGGGATATGAAAGGGGATCTATCTTATTTAATTGATGCAACGCAATGAATTTGTGGACCACAGAGCCTTATGCTGACATTTACTAAGGACATAACTACTGAGGGAATCTTATGATTGGCTACGTGTGTGCGGTGGCTTAACTAAGGATGACCTTTGATCTTTACATTGGAGGGTGATATTTACAAGAAGATTTACAGCATACAAAAGGGGAAAATTTACATCGAATTACACACAGTTCCCAAATCCTCAACAATATTTTTGGACATTTTTGGACAAACAACATTGATAGTCACTTATATTCTGCTGATGAAATAGTGAAAAAACTTCTTCACTACAGAAAGGTGATCGATGACATTTTCATGTCTTTGACACAGTGCCTACCTTTACTTTTAATGAAAAGGTAAAACTGCTTTGCTTCCACAGGATGATTCTCTTTTTCAACTACTGTATGTGTCTTCTTTTCTTGAGAAGTTCATGTCTTTTCCCTTTAGGCCTGTACGTTGTCGTCTATTCTCTTCCATGAGCTGATAATTTGTATACTAAAGAAAGGTATTCCATTTTGATATAAAGTTTGAAACGATTGCCTTTCTTCTATTGTCCCCATACACAAATGCTCACTTTATTATTTCTCCTTTTGTATGTGCTTCCTTCCATTATTTAATTTGTGGCCTTGCAATTATTTTTTATGAAGTTTCTTTGATGACCCTTGTCAAATGTATATACAAAAATGGAGTTGTTAGTGAGAAAGGGAGTTGTTAGCATAGTTTTTATTATGGTTAAGTAGCAGAACTGATATTGAATTTATTGTCAACTGGCAGGGGCTACTCGGCGCTGTCCGGCGCTGGGTGAGTTTTTCCCGGCAGTGGTTTCAGGACGTGTTTGACATTGAATAGCTATGGAGTTATTGGCCTAATAGTGGTTGCATTTTGCCTGCAGGCCAGCAGTACCATAATATACATTTTATAGCGGCCCTGGTGGCATCAAAACGGATGTTATGGTCAACATGTGGTGGCTTCAATCCTACCACAGATTCTAAAGTACCTCCTCCAAAATTTTGGGGCCTCTAGGTGCTACGGTTCGGCCATGAAAGAATAACACACAAACGCACAAGCTCACAAAAAACACATGCACAAATACAAAAACAAACACACAAACAAACACACAGATGCACACACAAACACATAAACACACACACACACACACACACACACACAAACACTTGAAAATATTTATATTGATAGAAAATATTCAAAATGGTAGATTCTAGGAAAATTGCTCTTTTTATTTTTAACAGGATCTAAGGCTGTAGGTGGAGTTCTGCTATACACATCTCACGCACATGGACATACAGACAAATATATGAGACACAACACAGGACTGTTAGACCAAAAAACAAAACCAACAAGAAAGAGCAATCAGAGATTGCAGACCCTTGTCAGGATGGGTTTTCAGTGGTTTTTAAGGCTTTTGTGGTAAAACAAATATGGCGGCCGAACCACGTGACCAATGACGTCATCATCATTTTTTAAAATTTATTACACATAGAGAGTTCTTTATGAGTCATGTCTCAATTTTTTCTATGCAACGCTTTCAGAGATATAGAGGGGCAGAGGTTTTCGGTTTTCCAAGATGGCAACCATACCACGTGATGTATGACGTCATAATTATAATTTTAAAATTATACAGGTGGAGTTGCACCAATGGTGAAAATTTCCTGTAAATTGGGCCAATGGTTGCAGAGAAAATCATATATATTTTGTGCGGACAAACAGACAAAAAACTAACAAACAAACAAACAAAATAAAAACAAGCCAACAAACAAAATAAAAACAAGCCAACAAACAGACAAAGGAAATAAAAACAAACAGAGAAACTAACAAACAGCCAAACAAACAAACAGACAAACAGCGAAACAAACAAACAGCCAAACAAACAAACAGACAAACAGCCAAACAAACAGACAAACAGCCAAACAAACAGACAAACAGCCAAACAAACATACAAACAAACAGACAAATAAACATACAAACAAACAGACAAATAAACATACAAACAAACAGACAAAGAAAATAAAAACAAACAGCCAAACAAACAAAGAGCCAAACAAACAAACAGCCAAACAAACAAACAGCCAAACAAACAAACAGACAAACAGACAAACAAACAAACAAAGAAAATAAAAACAAACAGCCAAACAAACAAACAAACAACCAAACAAACAAACAGCCAAACAAACAAACAGACAAACAAACAAACAAACATACATACATACAAACAAACATACAGACAAACAAACAAACATACAAACAAACAAACATACAAACAAACAAACAAACTGACAAACTGACAAACAAACAAACAAACAAACAAAATAAAAACAAACAGCCAAACAAACAAACAGCCAAACAAACAAACAGCCAAACAAACAAACAAACAAACAAGCAGACAAAGAAACAGACAAACAAACAGACAAATAAACATACAAACAAACAGACAAATAAACATACAAACAAACAGACAAAGAAAATAAAAACAAACAGCCAAACAAACAAAGAGCCAAACAAACAAACAGCCAAACAAACAAACAGCCAAACAAACAAACAGACAAACAGACAAACAAACAAACAAAGAAAATAAAAACAAACAGCCAAACAAACAAACAGACAAACAAACAAACAAACATACATACATACAAACAAACATACAGACAAACAAACAAACATACAAACAAACAAACATACAAACAAACAAACAAACTGACAAACTGACAAACAAACAAACAAACAAACAAAATAAAAACAAACAGCCAAACAAACAAACAGCCAAACAAACAAACAGCCAACCAAACAAACAAACAAACAAACAAGCAGACAAAGAAACAGACAAACAAACAGACAAACAAACAGAAAACCAAACAAACAGAAAAACAAACAAACAGACAAACAAACAAACAGCCAAACAAACAAACAATCAAACAAACAAGCAGACAAAGAAACAGACAAACAAACAGAAAACTAAACAAACAGAAAACTAAACAAACAGAAAAACAAACAAACAGACAAACAGACAAACAGACAAACAGACAAACAAACAAAGAAACAGACAAAGAAACAGACAAAGAAACAGACAAAGAAACAGACAAACAAAGAGAAAGACAAACACACAGACAAACAAACAAACAGACAAACAAACAAACAGACAGACAAACAAACAAACAAACAGACAAACAAACAAACAAACAAACATACAAGCAAACAAAGACAAACAAACATACAAACAAACATACAGACAAACAAACAAACAGACAAAAAATCAAACAGACAAACAATCAAACAGACAAACAAACAAACAGACAAACAGACAAACAAACAAACAGACAAACAAATGAAAAATCGGTCAGAGACCGAGGACTTGCCGGAATGTACTTTTTTATCGGCCATTTTGGACAAATATTGCGGCAGAAGCACGTGACTGATGACGTCATCATTATTTGTTTTCTAAACTAATTTACAGACTTGGCATTTAATATGGAATATTTTTTTTTTCTTGACTTGGGTTTACTTTCTTAACTCAGTATATCAATCTGGTGAGTTTCATTTACACTTTGGTGATTTATTTGTAAAAAGAACCATGTCACTGTCTGTCGCAGCAAGAAGTCAACAACAGGATTATATCACAGGTGGCGTGGCAAAATGTACGGACAGGTGCATTTGATGATTGACTTCACAGTCGGGTATACAAGCGTTGTTGCGTTCTGTATTAGTGGAAAACAACTGCTGCACGTCTCCAAAAGTTATTGCCGCTTCCTCTGGAGATGGTCCATCAACTCGACAATGCTGTTTGTCATGGAGTGGTGGCTTTACGAAATTACGGCATGAAACAGCGTGCTATTGCTCGGCATTATGGCATCACTCAAGGTCAGGTGTCAAAGATCCTGAAACGGAATGCTCAGAGGGGTGTCCCTACTCCAATACCGAGGCCAGGACGTCCCCACAGAACCACAAGGAGGGATGATCGCCAGCTGCACCGGTTAGTCCGCAATGGCCGTACCAAGTCAGCTAATCAGCTTAGGGCTGAGTGGCAGAAACTGACAAATGTGCCTGTATCCAGAAGGCTAGTCAACCAACGTCTGGTTCAAGCAGGCTATCGTGCCAGGCATCCCATGAGAAAGCCACGCCTGACCAGACAACACCACCAGCGCCGATTGCAGTGGGACAGAGAGCACCGTCAATGGCAGCCAGGACACTGGAATCACATGATCTTCAGTGACGAGTCTAGATTTCTGGTCTATCGTCAAGATGGCCATGTCCAAGTGCGCAGACAAGTGCATGAAGCCTTCAACAAAGATTGTATAGTGCCAAGAGTCCAAGCTGGAGGTGGTGGGGTGACCGTCTGGGCTGCTTTTCATGCAGGGGGCAAAACTGACCTGGTTGTTCTGAATGGAAACCTGAACCAGTTGAAGTACAGGGCCATTCTGGAAGAAACATTGCTTCCATTTGCTCGTGCAGCCTTTCGAGGAAACTTTGTCTTCCAGGATGACAATGCACGGCCTCATCGTGCTCGCATGATCCAACACTTTCTTGCTGACCGTGGTGTAGAGCATGTAGAGTGGCCTGCCATGTCCCCGGATATGAATCCGATAGAGAACTTGTGGGCAGAATTAACGCATCAAATCGACCATTTGGACCAGCAGCCGTCCTCTGTGCGTGAATTGCAGCAGGCTATTGTCACTGCATGGCAAGCGATTCCTGTCCAAACCTTGGCAAATCTCGTGAATAGCATGCCTCAACGTGTACGTGCTCTTCTGAATGCTCGTGGGGGTTACACGAAGTACTGAACTGTAATTTTACTGTCCGTAATCCCAGTCGTAATTTAACTTTTGTTTTTGTTAAAAAATTTTTGGCTAATGTGCAAAATAAAGAGATACTTCTGGAAAACGTACAGAAGTTTAACACAGTACTGTCCATGAATTGAATTCGATATCAGTTTACATCACTTTCAAGGATCAATTTATTTGTTTCGAAATGTCAAATGTGGTTTTTGTTTATTTTAAAGGTCACATTAACAAAATCTAGAATAATTTCAACATAATTCCAATGAACTTTTGGTTCTAAGACATCTTGAAAAGTAAGTTCACCCCCACAAAAAAAATATTCCATATTAAATGCCAAGTCTGTATTCCTTGATGATGCTCAAGAAATTTCATTTTAATCGGATGAAGTTTTGTACTTGTCGAAATATGACGTCATAATGGAGGCACCTATGACATCGTCATTAACATATTTTACTCCCCGTGGAGAGTTGTTTACAATGAGCCATGTCTCAATTTTTTCTATTCAGCATTTTCGGAGATATAGAGGTGCAAAATTTTTCCGTTTTCCCAAGATGGCGGCCGAACCACATGACCGATGACGTCATCATTTTTTTTTTCTCCACCAGTTTATGCCGTTATGTCGCTCAAAAATTTCAGCTTGATTTGATGAAGTTTTGTACTTGTCGAATTATCAAATTATGACGTCATAATGGAGGCCTTTGGCCGAGAGAGTTAAAAATTTGGCACAGTCTATTCCAGGGCAAGGCAAATATGTGTGTAAAGTTTGGCGATTCTACGTGCAATTGTGTAGACGTATTACTGCGCACAGACAGACAAACAGACAGACAAGATGAAAAATCGGTCAGAGACCGAGGACATGCCGGAATATAATTTCTTATCATCAATTTTGGACAAATATTGCGGCCGAACCACGTGACCAATGACATCATCATTATTTGTTTTCTAAACTAATTTATTCCTTGATGATCAAGAAATTGCATCTTGATCGGATGAAGTTTTGTACTTGTCGAATTATGACGTCATAATGGAGGCACCAATGCCATTATCATTAACATATTTTATTCCCCATGGAGAGTTCTTTACAATGAGCCATGTCTCAATTTTTTCTATTCAGCACTTTCAGAGATATAGAGGTGCAAAGATTTTCCGTTTTTCCAAGATGGCGGCCGAACCACGTGACCGATGACGTCATCAATATGGGCACAGTATATTCCAGGGCAAGACAAATATGTGTGCAAAGTTTGGCGATTCTACGTGCAACGGTGTAGTACGGTGTAGTAGTGTAGTAACGGTATACAACGGTGTAGACGTAGTACTGCAAACAGACAGACAGACAAACAGACAAACCAACCGATCAACATACTTGCCGGTATCTTTTCCGGTAAGCTACAAACCAACCGATGAACATACTTGCCGGTATCTTTCCGGCAAGTAACAAACAAACAAACAAACAAACAAACGGACTCAAATGCAACTGTGTGTGCAGTCACTTCCAGGGTACTCTGGGTACCAATGATGTCACAACAATTGCGCCGCCTTTGTCACCATACTCAGCGGGACATTTCCTCCTCCCCATGGATACAAACATATAGGGATTGTCCATTGTCCATCCTATTAAATGCTGAACATCAAGCAAAGAAGTAGCACGTTCCATTTTCAAAGTCTTTGGGATGACTTTGCCGTTGTTTGAAGCACCAACCTTCCAGATTCGGAGCGGACACTGATGACGACTCATTTTATGATCGGCTTGAACTAATAATTAATATTTCAACCCATTTCAAACATTTTCACGACCTTACTTACACATTGTAGGTACTAAAATGAAGAAAAAAACAATATTTAAAAACAAAACACGTCTGTGCAAAACAGAGCAAAAGCAATCTTAAAATTGGTTGTCAGGCAATTAGTACTTAATTCCCAGGACTAATTGCATAATGACTCAACTGCTTAGTAATCTACTTCCTTTAATCATCATTCGGACAAAGTACATGATGTATGCTCCAGAAATGTTGTTAATTATGAACATCCTGAACAATGTCGTCAGAACATACATCAAGAGCCAAATCGTAAAAAGGTAAAATAGAAACACAAAACATCCATTTTATGAACACAAGTCAAGATAATTTAATATATAAAATCTTCAAATTTTAGTTTGAAACAAATGCAGGTGTGTTGTGGAAAATATTTCCTTTTAGATGACTGAATATTTTCTCCTTTGGACTAAAGCAGCTTTTCTTTGAGCCATTTTGGGGATTTGGGATTTGGGAAAATAGTTGATCATGCCATATTTACCTCCACCAAAGGTGGATGGAGGTTGTTTTCACCCATGTTTGTCCGTTTGTTTGTGAACAAAATATCTCAAAGTTATGGACGGATTCGGAAAAAATTTGGCAGAGATGTAGCGTATGTGACGAGGACGAAATGGTTAGATTTTGGTGAAGATCCGGATTCGGCTACTATAATTTTTAAAGTGATTCTTCACCATTGGGAAATAGGGCCAAAAACGATACATGGCAGGACATCTCAAAATGTTGTGGACAGATTCGGACGACATTTGGTGGAGAGGTGGGGTGTGTGACAAGGACGAAATGTTTAGATTTTGGTGAAGATTCGGATCCGGATCCGGATAGTAGAATTGTTTAAGTGATTATTCACTTTTGGGAGACAGGGCCAAAACCAACATATAGCAGGATATCCCAAAAAGTTATGGACGGATTTGGACGAAACTTGGTGGACAGGTTGTGCGTGTGACGAGGAAGAATCGATTCAATTTTGGTGAAGATCCGGATCCGGCTAGTATATCTTTTTAAGTGATTCTTCACCATTGGGAGATAGGGCCAAAACCAATACATAGCAGGATACCTCAAAAAGGTGTGGATGGATGATTTTGATTAAATGCGATTCTGTATTGTGATTTTCTGGAATACTCTGGGATACAAAACGTAAACTATTCACCTGGCGGAGGTATGCTTTCTACCGAGTGCCGTTCTACTTACTTCTGTCACCATCCTGCCTTTGTCAGTCGCCTGTCTGTTTGTTTGTGAGCAGGATATCTCAAAAAAGTTGTGTATGGATTCGGACGAAATTTGGTGGAGAGGTTTGTTGTGTGACAAGGACGAAATGATTCGATTTTGGTGACGATCCGGATCCAGATCTGAGAATTTTAAGTGAATCTCCACCATTGACTTATAGGGCTAAAACCGACATGTAGCACGATATGTCAAAAAGTTGTAGATGGATTTGGACGAAACTTGGTGAAGAAGTTGTGTGTGTAACGAGGAAAAATTGGTTTAATTTTTGTGAAGATTCGAATCCAGATCTGGATACGACAATTTTTTTAATTCTCTAACTGATTCTTCACCATTGAGTAAAAGGGTCAAAAACGATATATCGCATGATATTTCGAAACGTTGTGGACGACTTGTGATAAAACGTGGTGGATAAGCTGGTTCGGTGACAAGAGCAAGCCAAGTAGATTTTGGTTCAGATTAGAATCCAGATATGACCCATCATTAGGATACAAAACATAAACTGTTCAGCCTGGCGGAGGTATGCGCTCTACCGAGCGTCGTTCTAGTTGATGAATGCTTTACCTGGCACACTCAGGCGCTGAATCCTCTTTAATTCGTTTCTCTTTCTTCAGATTGGGACCATAAGGTATTACTGCTTTAGCCCACTCACATGATGTCTGTTCTGTTCTTGCATTTGTTGGATAACTTTTGTATTACCCATGCTATGTGTTCATGTTCTACTTGCAGCAGCTCTTTGACTCCAGTATCACTTGCTGGCACTTTTTACGGTGTAGCCCATCAGGCAGAGCCGTCTAGAACAGTTGTTCCGTCTGTATGTATGTATGTATGTATGTATGCATGCATGTATGTATGTTCCCTCAAACGTATACCAATCACAGCTGAGAATCTGGTCAAATGACAGGGTGATGTGATTACGTCTGATGTCATTACGGCGGTACGGCGGCTGACTCTCCACACTCCAGCATTTTAATTCCAATTTCGTTCAGGCCGGACATATCGTCGAACCTGTCATATATCACAATCGCCATGCTCTACCTTTACGTTTTTCATTCAGTGTGAAACACAAACAAACCGATTGTTAAAATGACCATCAAATATCGAAAGCATCGGCGTTACGTCTCTTCCAACAACATGGTACGTATAGGCCTTAGGCTTCATGCCTCACCTTCCACTTCAAATTAAACACAGGCTTCTTAATACAGTGGTATTGTTTCATTCGTATAGTTTTCATAGTAATAAAAATATTATAGTAAATATAACCATAACACTTTAATCCCAATATCGTGAATGGAAAGTTGATGGATTGAAGCGGTGTAAAAGAGGAAGTCAGGAATTAACTCGGTTTAAAAAAAAAAAAATCTTACTATAATTCACCAAATGTCCGTCTGTCTGTTCGAAGGTATCGTAAAAACTGCTGAAGCGATCGCAAAGATATTTTGGGTGGGTAATCCTGGGACCCCTGGGAGTAAAATAGGCTATTTAGTTTTCCCAATTTCAGCTTTGGTCTCCAGCATTCTCAGGTTTGGACTCCCGCATAACATTCGTGTTCGCATAACGTTCATTGCGACGATGTTCTCATTGTGACGATCTTACTATAATTCACCAAATGTCCGTCTGTCTGTCTGTCTGTTCGAAGGTACCGTAAAAACTGTTGAACCGATCGCAAAGATATTTTGGGTGGGAAATCCTGGGACCCCTGGGAGTAAAATAGGCTATTTAGTTTTCCCAATTTCAGCTTTGGTCTCCAGCATTCTCAGGTTTGGACTCCCGCATAACATTCGCGTTCGCATAACGTTCATTGTGACGATGTTCTCATTGTGACGATGTTGTGACGATGTATGTGTTCACGGTAGTGTTTGACGTGACACTGTGAACGTAATTTCGTAATGTTTTTCGTTTCGTAATCCTTTAATGAACGTTTAATGCCCTTCGATGCCCGGGGTCGCACGCGCGCTACACTGGACAGTCCAGCATGTAAAGCGCAGCACACCTTTACACCCCATGTAAAGTTTTGACTTTTTCAACATATTTCAACATACAGCTATTTGATCTTCATTTCAACAATATTGATAGATAAAGGTGATATAATATAACAAATATCATGAAACATTTACATTTTGTAGTCCATTGTATAATTAAATAAACATAAATGCAAATTTCGCATGTGGAAAAAGTAAGTACACCTCTAAGGGTTCACCAGTTCACGGATGGGGACTGGGGCTTGAGACAGTGTCCCATGAACGAGGAATTCCCAGTAAACGCGAGTCATCAGCTCGCGTTGATTAAGTCCCTGCCCTTTGTACACACCGCCGGTCGCTACTACCGATCGGACGGTTTTGTGAAATCCTCGGATCAGCTCCTGCACGGGCCGTTCTCGGCTCGTGCCGGTGCACCGAAAATATGAGCGAACCTGACTGTCTAGAGGAAGTAAAAGTCGTAACAATGTTTCCGTAGGTGAACATGCAGCATGATCATTATCGGGACAACATGAGAGCGAGCGAGACGCGAGACGTACATGGTACGTGATCGTCCATGAACCGTTTAGCCATGTATTGTTTAGATTTTGATGATTTGCGTGTGATTTGATTCAACGGATGTTTATATGAATCGTTTAAAATAAAAAAGCCTTCAATTTCTGATATTTTACCTTTCATTTGGGCTTCCCAATTGAAGCCCCGCCCATAGGGCGGGTACTGTTGCTTGTATAATATAATTACTAAAGAGTAAATCTAATCGTAACACTAATCCCTTTGTGGTGACTGCAACATTACTGGAGGTTAAATATATATCTTGTATATATTAAAGTAGAAGCAGTTTTGTGTCCGGCTGTCATGCTACGTCATTACGTACATGATGTCATTATAATAATAATAATAATGCATTTATTTTATATAGCGCTTTTCAGGAAGCCCAAAGACGCTTTGACAGAGTGCAAAACATAACGCATAGCAAAACATAAAGACAATTGCAAAAAAAGAAGAATCAATAGGGAAATATTCAAAGCACAAAGGAGGGAGAAGGAGAGGAGATAGTCAGGGGTTAGATGCTGTGGGTTAAATGTTGAATGCAGTGTTGAACAGGTGGGTCTTGAGTGATGTTTTGAATGTGGTGAGTGAGGAGGAGTCTCTGATGTGTGAGGTAGCGAGTTCCAGAGGGTGGGAGCAGCGATGGAGAAGGCCCTGTCCCCCCAGGATCTAAATTTGGTTCCGGATGGGGGGGGTCAGGAGGTTGGTACCAGCAGAGCGGAGGTTGCGGGTGGGAGTGTGTCTGGAGAGGAGGTCAGCCAGGTAGGATGGGGCCAGGTTATGGAGGGCTTTTGTAGGTCAAGAGGAGGATTTTGTACTGATTCTCTGGGAGATGGGAGCCAGTGAAGCTTGTAAAGGACGGGGGTGATGTGGTCACGGGTCGGGAATGGGTGAGTAGACGGGCAGCGGAGTTCTGAATGTATTGGAGTTTATTGGTGATTGTTGAGGGTGAACCATAAAGGAGGCTATTGCAGTAGTCCAGACGGGAAGTGATGAAGGCGTGGATGAGGGTTTCTGCAGCCACAGAGGAGAGGGATGGACGGAGGACGGGCGATGTTTTTCAGGTGGAAGAAGGCTGTCTTTGTGATCTGTTTAGTGTATTTGTCGAAGGAGAGGGTTTGGTCAAAGATGATGCCAAGATTCCGGATGTGAGGGGAGGTGGACACTGGGAAACCGTCGATGTTGAGGGCAAAGTTATGGGTGGACTTGGTGAGCGTTTTTGGGCCAATGATGATTGCGCCATAGATACGCATACGGCGTAAACACCCGCTCACTTCGAGTTCGGCAGAAAGGGTCATTCCTCCTTGGGGTATATAGATTACAGTCTCTCTATGGTCGGGTCTCAAGACATTGGGTGTGTGTTCATTTACCAAGTTTCTTGTGAGAGATCACCAAGTGGTTTAAGCATTCGAGCAAGCACACTTTCAAAACCGTTAAGGAACGGCTGGGTTGGCAAACCCAAGCTAGTTGCTTGGTAAATGAGCAAACGTCCAATCCTTGTGGGGTACATCGATTACAGTAGATCTTCCCTCAGTTCTGTAAGTAATACTTTACCTCACGGATGTCGGGATTCCTCTAAATTTCTTTGTTTAATGTTATAAACACCATTAGCGACTGTTTAAAAAGCTAATCATATGTGTTTGTGGTTTATAATATTTTACAAGCCACCGCTATGCCGCTGTTAGACTTTTGGTCTTGTTTATTTTTGAATCTTTGTCTCGAGGTCTTCTTCTTCCAAACTGTAAGGGCATCTCCTGTCCCTCATTGGTAGAGGGAATCTTGTCAAGCACCATTTTAACAACTGTGTTCTGCATGGCTCGTTAAAATATTCATTCAATCTATAAAAATAAAACAGTTTGTGTGTGTGTGTGTGTGTGTGTGTGTGTGTGTGTGTGTGTATGTTACCGATAGACTCCTAAACGGAGAGGCTCACGTGCTTGATATTTGGCATAGACATGGCCATTGAGCCTGGGAAGGACATGGCCTACCTAAAAATATTTGACGAGATCCATATTTTTTATTCATATTTACCTCAGCGCATTTCAGGGAGGAACATTATACACGGAATCTCAGCCGGTGCCAGAGCAGCTCGCTGATTCGCTCAGAGCGATCACGTGATGTTCCATCCTCGCCGCCAGACCATTGAACTGAAAATATATAGAATGACCATTGCCATTCACACCACATAGGTGGAGATGCAGCTACCGGGCGCCATCTTGGTTGGCACTCGATGCTGGGCGATGGTGATTTCCGTCATGCGTTTGCACGTAATTCAGAGCAAAAAGCGATTGCGTTTTTTCACCTTTTGTGCGATCGTGTTTTGTGTCGATTTTTCTCGATTTTGTGCGATATGAATTAAACGTCTTTGAAACAGCTGTGAAACGTCTTTCCACAACCCTTCCATAACTGACTGGAGCAGTTTATTGCCGCACAAAATGGCATTTTAACAGTTGTCTGGCTTTTAAAATCTGGGACACGTTCAAAACAAACGAGATCCACGAAGCGAGTTGGTCGAGTCGTGCTAACCAAGATGGCGACACGGCGGCTACACTTTTCACGGAGCATGAGCGTACTATATATTTTCAATTCAGTGCGCCAGACTCGCTCACGTACTTGATTTGTGGCATAGACATGGCCATTGGGCCTTCACGGTGTAATTTGTGCGAGGCTTTTGTCTGAGTGAGCTTGAGTCGAGAGGGCGAATGTACGGGTTGGGAATGTACTTCCCCCGCCCGGCAACGCCGGTACTGGAGGGCGTCATAGGATCGGTGAGTCTCCAAAATCCGCTTCGTGCTGTTGTTGCGAAGATGCAGGACGATGTTGCGATTGTTGTGCTGCTCTCCTACCATGAGAACTGCAACATCATTGTTGACTGGCCCTCCCCTTCCTCCCCTCCCCTTTCTCCCCTCCCCTTCCCCCTCCCCCTCTCCCTCCCCTTCCCTCCCCTCCCCCTTCCCCTCCTCCCTCCGTCCTCCCCTTCGCCCCTTCCCCTCCCCCCTCCCCCCTCCCCTTCCCCTCCCCTTCCCCCTCCCCTTCCCCCACATCCCCCTCCCCTTCCCCCAACTCCCCCTCCCCTTCCCCCACCTCCCCCTCCCCTTCCCCCACCTCCCCCTCCCCTTCCCCCACCTCCCCCTCCCCTTCCCCTTTCCCCCTCCCCCTCCCTTTCCCCTTCCTCTTTCCCCCTTCCCCTTCCCCTCCCCCCACCCTTTCCCCCCCTCCCCCCACCCTTTCCCCCCCTCCCCTCCCCTTCTCCCTTCCCCCGTTCCCCTCCCCTCCCCTCCCCCGCCCGGCGATGCCGGGTACTTCTGCGATTCACTTATATTTGCCTTCTCTTGTCTTTTGCTTTTGAATTTTTTTTTTTTGCCGAAAATACTCCCCGGTCACTCACGGATGAACCTCTGAAAGTGTTACAAAGATCATTTTGGCCATCTTTGATAAAAATGGTGGCACACACACACGGACAGACAGATGTTCAGACAAACATCTTTTTGTATAGATTTTTCTGAACTTAAAATGTGTGTTGATAATTATTATATGGGGCTCTTGGTGAGAGAGTAGCCTGGTGTTGGCTTAGCGGTTAGGGTGCCGGCTTGGGATCCTAGGATCCTGGGTTCAAATCCCGGTCGATCGCTGAATTAACGCCAGGGTGGTTGACCTAGCCTGTCATCCTTCCGAGGTCGGCAAATTGAGTACCAGTTCACTGGTAATTCCCTGTGTTTCGCAAGAGGTGACTAACAGGGTTGGCGTCAGGAAGAGCATCCGGCCATAAAACATTGCTTCAAAAAGGGGACCACGGTGCCGAAAAAAGGCCAACCCCTGCTCTGCGGGGAAAAATGGCCTCTGAAGGTGGTTCTTCTCGGTGAGACTGGAAAACCGATATAAAAAAATGATAAAAAAAAAAAAACACTTTCTTTGCAGTAAAGCACAACTGATAAACTATGGATGAAGCAACAACATCATCAGAACATACGCAAAGCTGATATCACTTTAGGGAAATCCTAACACACCGCGATTTTTACTGGACAACTTGAACAATAGAGATTGTCTTTCCTGGCAGGTGCAGGGGAGACATGCGGGGAATTGCTGAAGAAATCTGATGAAAAACTTCCATTGAAATCATGAGGTTGAAAGTTGTTAATAATAATATGGCAAAATCAAAACAGGAAGGAAGTACAAAAAAAACCCCAAACTAGAACGGGCACTCGGTAGAGCGCATACCTTCGCCGCAGCTACTGTTCTGTACTTGGCATGGGAGTGTAGGGAACAGAACAGTGAACAGTTTGGTGCTGATTTCATGCAAATCGGATAAGAATTGACCGAGTTATGACAAAAAACGCACATTTTGCAAGGTCGTGACCCCCCTGACCTTTGACCCCCAACCGCTAACAAGGGTAATGTCTTCACTGGGTCATGTCGTATATCACAAGATCGGGCATTGAATTCTGAACATTTTGGCATTAGTTGCATGCCAATTGGATAAAAATTGACCGCGCTATGGTAAAAATACGATTTTGACCTTTTCGTGACCTTGACCTTGACCTTTGACCCGATTGCTCCCAAAATCTAATCAAATGTGTCCCGTATAATAACCAATCATCCCACCAAATTTCATGCAATTCGGTTGAATACTTTTTGAGTTATGCGAATAACATACACACACACACACAGACATACAAATAAATACACAGCGATCAAAACATAACCTTCCGCTTTTGCGAAGGTAAAAATGACTCATTTGAGAGGAAATTCTTCATCGTCTTCTTTTTAAGTTGCACATTTGTTGTGAATGTGATTTCTGTTCTTCGAGTGAGTTTTCCTGAAATCACAGATTAGCCTAGATTCGAGGCCTGGAGAAGGAGGAGTAGGAGATCAAGGGAGGGCGACGTGTTTTGCAAAGAATGTGAAACTGAAGTAGAAGAAAAACAGATGTTGCGCTCCATTGAAATGATCAGACTATTGCAAGTAGAACACATGACTGTGCATTTTGAACCATATAACAAATGAATATTCGTCCTGTTTAAAGGAATGAAATATTCCAAGTATACATCAATATTATATTCACGTTTTTGAGGATTTAATCATGGAGTTGCAGATTTTTTATATCACCTCCTACCTGCAGCGAACGTTATAACCAGGCCCAGGGTGACGTGACACTGTTTGTGAACCTTGGCATGGAAATGCATTTGTAGTTTGCCTGTAAAACATTGTTAACTCTGTGTGTGTTCACAAAAAGGAAGGTCATGGGCTGCATCGGCCTCCATGATGGCATGTTTTGGGGATGCCATGTGAGGCGCTGTACCCACAAAATTTGCACATTAAGAGGTGGACACACTGGCTTGACTTGCCCAGTTCCCAAAACTGATAACGACAACAATGTGCTGGTTATTCCAGGATTCCTCATTTAAAATGTTACAAATGAGTATAAGGAAGGAAGGAAACCATCAAACCCATCAAGCCCACACATTTCTGCCAATACCTATGTACTCTTCTATCTCAGGTGCTTCTAGGTGACCACTTGTGTTGGTTCTTCAACAAAACTCCAATTTATGTCGATGTAAAGACTTTTATTTACCACCATGAAAGCAAGATGTTACCAGGATTGGCCCCCACTTGGAAGTGGTGTCTGTCAATCATTTCCGGTTGGTATAACCCAAACAAGACGATGCCAAATGTCCCAACGGTGCGGTCTACATGTTGCATGTGTCGCACCACCAGGATTGCTCATGCTTGAGAGAGCGACAACTTATCTTGATATTGTGCTGGTTCATGAAAGCAGATTCCCAATCAAAGTAAATCGAAGCTGCAAACAAACAAACAAGAAGACGTCATGCAGACATGATACTTGCAAAATCCACCCCTCCCCCGAAAAAAAAGGTTGTAATTGATGCAGCAAATTGTCCATTTCATCAAGATCAAAATTGACGATCCTGATCAAAGCTCTGGTTAATAGGATGAAAAGTGATGATTTTTAGATGAAAATTGATGATTCTAGAAGTTTGACCTCGAGTTGACCTTTTGACCTTTTGACCTCAAAAAAATAGTTCGTTTCCCAATTTAGTGACTCAATGTGGAAATGCTGTTCAATTTCCAAGTCAATTGGATGAAAATTAACGATGTTTCAGATGAAAATTGATGATTTTGGAAGTTTGACCTTGAGTTGACCATTGACCTTTTGACCTCAAAAATAGTTCGTTTCCCAATTTAGTGATCAATGTGGAAATGCTGTTCAATTTCCAAGTTCATTGGATGAAAATTGATGATGTTTGAGATGAAAATTGATGATTTAGGAAGTTTGACCTTGAGTTGACCTTTGACCCTTTGACCTCAAAAATAGTTGTTTTCCCCATTTATTGACTCAATATACAAATGCTGTTCAATTTTCAAGTCGATCGGATAAAAAATGGCGATTTTAGAAATGTGACCTCCAGTTGACCTTTGATCTCAAAATCAATAGGCTTCTCAATTGTGACGACCTCTACAACTTGGTGATGTTTCATGACGATCGGTTTGGAATTGTGACTTGTAGGCGACTGACATATAGACAGACAGACAGAATAACACACAAGATCAACCAATATACTTGAGAAATCTTCGATTTTGTAAGTAACAATGATGTCGCACATGATTACGTCAGTCATAAAAGGTCTGTCTGTCTATTTGTCTGTGAGCAGGATATCTCAAACAGTTGTGGATGGATTTGACCGAAATTTGATGGACACGTTGGGTGTGTGACATTGACGAATTGATTATACAGTAGTTTGGTGAAAATCTGGATGTGGATATGATAGTTTTATTTAATTTTTTAAGTGATTCCTCACCATTGAATGATTGGGCCAAAAACGATATATAGCAGGATATTTCAAAAAATTGTGGACGAATTATGAAAAAACTAGGTATATGAGTTGGTTAGGTGAGAAGAAGAAGCCGATTCGATTTTGGTTCAGATCTGAATCCAGATCCGGCCTATCATTGGGATACGAAACGCAAACCGTTCAGCCTGGCGGAGGTATGCTCTCTACCGAGTACCTTTCGAGTTGTCGTTAGGATCATACACGACCTTTTAGATTGGCAATATGAAATGTGATGATTGCGAAAAATCTTGATGACTTCACGACAAAGAGAAATCTACTGCACATGGCAACAAATGAGAGCACGACTTTGTTTAATATAAAAATAATTCAACATAAATAAACGACTTTGCTCACAAATTTCCGCTACGGAGATTGGAAATCGATGATGAACATTCAGACCAATAAATCTGCTCTTCTGCTAATAAAGGAGGAAGCCTGATCGATATTATCTGTGGATAAAGAACGCGTTGAATTTCATTGCGATGGTTATTGGCTCTGTCTGAATTCTTTCTGATCTGATTGCAGTTACGAAAACCTTCCTGTAGATATTTAGTTGAAAATACACAATATTTGTTTTGCCTAAATAATTAATATGAAAACTTTTCTGGGGAAAAAAGTTTTGTTTCATATTTCTTCCCTGGGCTAACAAGATAGCCGAGACGTACGCACACTCACTCTAAGATGGACTAGAGGTACACACACTCACTCTAAGATGCCTAGAGGTATGCACACTCACTCTAAGATGGCCTAGAGGTAAGCACACTCACTCTAAGATAGACTAGAGGTACGCACACTCACTCTAAGATGGACTAGAGGTAAGCACACTCACTCTAAGATGCCCAGAGGTATGCACACTCACTCTAAGATGGCCTAGAGGTACGCACACTCACTCTAAGATGGACTAGAGGTACGCACACTCACTCTAAGATGGACTAGAGGTACACACACACTCTAAGATGGACTAGAGGTAAGCACACTCACTCTAAGATGCCTAGAGGTAAGCACACTCACTCTAAGATGCCTAGAGGTATGCACACTCACTCTAAGATGCCCAGAGGTATGCACACTCACTCTAAGATGGCCTAGAGGTACGCACACTCACTCTAAGATGGACTAGAGGTACGCACACTCACTCTAAGATGGACTAGAGGTACACACACACTCTAAGATGGACTAGAGGTACGCACACTCACTCTAAGATGGACTAGAGGTAAGCACACTCACTCTAAGATGCCTAGAGGTATGCACACTCACTCTAAGATGCCCAGAGGTATGCACACTCACTCTAAGATGGCCTAGAGGTACGCACACTCACTCTAAGATGGACTAGAGGTACGCACACTCACTCTAAGATGGACTAGAGGTACACACACACACTCTAAGATGGACTAGAGGTAAGCACACTCACTCTAAGATGCCTAGAGGTACGCACACTCACTCTAAGATGCCTAGACGTATGCACACTCACTCTAAGATGCCTAGAGGTACGCACACTCTCTAAGATGCCTATAGGTATGCACACTCACTCTAATATGCCTAGAGGTATGCACACTCAGTCTAAGATGCCAATAGGTATGCACACACTCTAATATGCCTATAGGTATGCACACTCACTCTAATATGCCTAGAGGTATGCACACTCACTCTAAGATGCCTATAGGTATGCACACTCACTCTAAGATGCCAATAGGTATGCACACTCACTCTAAGATGCCAATAGGTATGCACACTCACTCTAATATGCCTATAGGTATGCACACTCACTCTAATATGCCTAGAGGTATGCACACTCACTCTAAGATGCCTATAGGTATGCACACTCACTCTAATATGCCTAGAGGTATGCACACTCACTCTAAGATGCCTAGAGGTATGCACACTCACTCTAAGATGCCAATAGGTATGCACACTCACTCTAAGATGCCAATAGGTATGCACACTCACTCTAATATGCCTATAGATATGCACACTCACTCTAATATGCCTAGAGGTATGCACACTCACTCTAAGATGCCTATAGGTATGCACACTCACTCTAATATGCCTATAGGTATGCACACTCACTCTAATATGCCGAGGTACGCACACTCACTCTAAGATGCCTATAGGTATGCACACTCACTCTAATATGCCTAGAGGTATGCACACTCACTCTAATATGCCTAGAGGTATGCACACTCACTCTAAGATGCCTATAGGTATGCACACTCACTCTAATATGCCTAGAGGTATGCACACTCACTCTAATATGCCTAGAGGTATGCACACTCACTCTAAGATGCCAAGCCTGGGTTCGAATCCCGACCCTGCTCTAAACTGTCATCCCGGTGTTTCACAGGTCGAGTGAATCGTCGATGTGCGTTCTGTCCTTCGGATGGACGTTAAAGTGGTGTCCCGTATGGCGGCATCCGATGGTGTACGTTAAATATCCCATGGTGTTCTTTGTGAAGGGTAGGGGAGCTATCGCCAGCACTGAATGAATTACAAATTCCTGCTCTAACCAGCAGAGGGCAATGAATCAGCGGCACAGCCACGTCGCCGGCCAATGATGCTACCCCGCAGCCTTGTGCTGCCTACAAACGAAGAAGAAGATCTCTCCCCTCTCATACTCTTTCTAATGGGTTTTACAATACAAGGGAAACATATTGTAATTGGTAGATTAGGTTTATTCAGTACAGATAAAGCACAGGCATGATTTGCCAATATTTGTCCTCATTTGTATAACTTTTATTTCCTTTTAATTAAAAATGAAAGCCACACTATAATCCCCAACCAACTAATTTAGGCAATGTTATTGTGACAAAACTATCTCAATTAGGTTTTCTGAAACACAAATGTATAGCCTCCGCTCTTTAAATTAGCACACATTCCCCAAGTTAACAAAATTGACGATAGCAATGCAGTGGAGTGAGAAACGACGGAATTTGGAGGAGTCGGAATGGCAGGGGGAGCATACAAAATTTGAGTTCCATACGTTGTTTCAATTTTTTGTGATATTTACTGCACTAGTTGCGTCTTTGTCCCTTGATATAAGGACCGGATGGCAAATCCCCAAATATATTTCTGTTACAGTCAACCTTCTGAAAGAGGCAGAGTTTAGCATGCTCTTCGGCCTCTCCGTCTGCTGTCATCTGTATTGTGCAGATAATATCTCAAAACTTGTTTCCGCCTCTGAATTCTCTGTAGGACTTCGTCCTCAACTTAAAATGGTGTGAAAGGTCTTCATCCAATGCGCCATGGGATATTGGACCCCCACGCTATGCTCGTGCTGCCCTTTCTCATCTCCCACTACTCAAACCGGAATGGTGAAACTGGGGTCCTTTTGTCATTCAAATAATCCCCTACATGTGGCTGAGGCTCAATGTCTGTTTCTCACTCTTCTCAGGCAGTTTTATGGCCTTGCTATCTTTCATGATCCCTCTTCCATTCTTTCCCTTCCTGCTTTCTTGCTTCTCCGTCCATTCCATATCCTGCTATCTTTTATGTTCCCTCTTCCATTCTTTCCCTTCCTGCTTTCTTGCTTCTCCATCCATTCCATATCCTGCTATCTTTCATGATCCCTCTTCCATTCTTTCTCTTCCTGCTTTCTTGCTTCTCCATCCATACCATATCCTGCTATCTTTTATGATCCCTCTTCCATTCTTTCCCTTCCTGCTTTCTTGCTTCTCCATCCATTCCATATCCTGCTATCTTTCATGATCCCTCTTCCATTCTTTCCCTTCCTGCTTTCTTGCTTCTCCATCCATTCCATATCCTGCTATCTTTCATGATCCCTCTTCCATTCTTTCTCTTCCTGCTTTCTTGCTTCTCCGTCCATACCATATCCTGCTATCTTTTATGATCCCTCTTCCATTCTTTCCCTTCCTGCTTTCTTGCTTCTCCATCCATTCCATATCCTGATATCTTTTATGATCCCTCTTCCATTCTTTCCCTTCCTGCTTTCGTGCTTCTCCATCCATTCCATATCCTGATATCTTTCATGATCCCTCTTCCATTCTTTCCCTTCCTGCTTTCTTGCTTCTCCATCCATTCCATATCCTGCTATGTTTTATGATCCCTCTTACATTCTTTCTCTTCCTGCTTTCTTGCTTCTCCATCCATTCCATATCCTGATATCTTTTATGATCCCTCTTCCATTCTTTCCCTTCCTGCTTTCGTGCTTCTCCATCCATTCCATATCCTGCTATCTTTTATGATCCCTCTTCCATTCTTTCCCTTCCTGCTTTCGTGCTTCTCCATCCATTCCATATCCTGATATCTTTTATGATCCCTCTTCCATTCTTTCTCTTCCTGCTTTCTTGCTTCTCCATCCATACCATATCCTGCTATCTTTTATGATCCCTCTTCCATTCTTTCCCTTCCTGCTTTCGTGCTTCTCCGTCCATTCCATATCCTGATATCTTTTATGATCCCTCTTCCATTCTTTCCCTTCCTGCTTTCGTGCTTCTCCATCCATTCCATATCCTGATATCTTTTATGATCCCTCTTCCATTCTTTCCCTTCCTGCTTTCGTGCTTCTCCATCCATTCCATATCCTGATATCTTTTATGATCCCTCTTCCATTCTTTCTCTTCCTGCTTTCTTGCTTCTCCGTCCATTCCATATCCTGCTATCTTTTATGATCCCTCTTCCATTCTTTCCCTTCCTGCTTTCGTGCTTCTCCATCCATTCCATATCCTGATATCTTTTATGATCCCTCTTCCATTCTTTCCCTTCCTGCTTTCGTGCTTCTCCATCCATTCCATATCCTGATATCTTTCATGATCCCTCTTCCATTCTTTCCCTTCCTGCTTTCTTGCTTCTCCATCCATTCCATATCCTGCTATGTTTTATGATCCCTCTTACATTCTTTCTCTTCCTGCTTTCTTGCTTCTCCATCCATTCCATATCCTGATATCTTTTATGATCCCTCTTCCATTCTTTCCCTTCCTGCTTTCGTGCTTCTCCATCCATTCCATATCCTGCTATCTTTTATGATCCCTCTTCCATTCTTTCCCTTCCTGCTTTCGTGCTTCTCCATCCATTCCATATCCTGATATCTTTTATGATCCCTCTTCCATTCTTTCTCTTCCTGCTTTCTTGCTTCTCCATCCATACCATATCCTGCTATCTTTTATGATCCCTCTTCCATTCTTTCCCTTCCTGCTTTCGTGCTTCTCCGTCCATTCCATATCCTGATATCTTTTATGATCCCTCTTCCATTCTTTCCCTTCCTGCTTTCGTGCTTCTCCATCCATTCCATATCCTGATATCTTTTATGATCCCTCTTCCATTCTTTCTCTTCCTGCTTTCTTGCTTCTCCGTCCATTCCATATCCTGCTATCTTTTATGATCCCTCTTCCATTCTTTCCCTTCCTGCTTTCGTGCTTCTCCATCCATTCCATATCCTGCTATCTTTTATGATCCCTCTTCCATTCTTTCTCTTCCTGCTTTCGTGCTTCTCCATCCATTCCATATCCTGCTATCTTTTATGATCCCTCTTCCATTCTTTCTCTTCCTGCTTTCGTGCTTCTCCATCCATTCCATATCCTGATATATTTTATGATCCCTCTTCCATTCTTTCCCTTCCTGCTTTCGTGCTTCTCCATCCATTCCATATCCTGATATCTTTTATGATCCCTCTTCCATTCTTTCCCTTCCTGCTTTCGTGCTTCTCCATCCATTCCATATCCTGCTATCTTTTATGATCCCTCTTCCATTCTTTCCCTTCCTGCTTTCGTGCTTCTCCATCCATTCCATATCCTGCTATCTTTTATGATCCCTCTTCCATTCTTTCTCTTCCTGCTTTCGTGCTTCTCCATCCATTCCATATCCTGCTATCTTTTATGATCCCTCTTCCATTCTTTCTCTTCCTGCTTTCGTGCTTCTCCATCCATTCCATATCCTGCTATCTTTTATGATCCCTCTTCCATTCTTTCTCTTCCTGCTTTCGTGCTTCTCCATCCATTCCATATCCTGCTATCTTTTATGATCCCTCTTCCATTCTTTCTCTTCCTGCTTTCTTGCTTCTCCATCCATTCCATATCCTGATATCTTTTATGATCCCTCTTCCATTCTTTCTCTTCCTGCTTTCGTGCTTCTCCATCCATTCCATATCCTGATATCTTTTATGATCCCTCTTCCATTCTTTCTCTTCCTGCTTTCTTGCTTCTCCGTCCATTCCATATCCTGATATCTTTTATGATCCCTCTTCCATTCTTTCCCTTCCTGCTTTCTTGCTTCTCCGTCCATACCATATCCTGCTATCTTTTATGATCCCTCTTCCATTCTTTCCCTTCCTGCTTTCTTGCTTCTCCGTCCATTCCATATCCTGATATCTTTTATGATCCCTCTTCCATTCTTTCTCTTCCTGCTTTCTTGCTTCTCCGTCCATTCCATATCCTGATATCTTTTATGATCCCTCTTCCATTCTTTCTCTTCCTGCTTTCGTGCTTCTCCATCCATTCCATATCCTGCTATCTTTTATGATCCCTCTTCCATTCTTTCCCTTCCTGCTTTCTTGCTTCTCCATCCATTCCATATCCTGATATCTTTTATGATCCCTCTTCCATTCTTTCCCTTCCTGCTTTCTTGCTTCTCCGTCCATTCCATATCCTGATATCTTTTATGATCCCTCTTCCATTCTTTCCCTTCCTGCTTTCTTGCTTCTCCGTCCTTACCATATCCTGCTATCTTTTATGATCCCTCTTCCATTCTTTCTCTTCCTGCTTTCTTGCTTCTCCATCCATACCATATCCTGCTATCTTTCATGATCCCTCTTCCATTCTTTCTCTTCCTGCTTTCTTGCTTCTCCATCCATACCATATCCTGCTATCTTTCATGATCCCTCTTCCATTCTTTCTCTTCCTGCTTTCTTGCTTCTCCATCCATTCCATATCCTGCTATCTTTCATGATCCCTCTTCCATTCTTTCTCTTCCTGCTTTCTTGCTTCTCCATCCATTCCATATCCTGATATCTTTTATGATCCCTCTTCCATTCTTTCCCTTCCTGCTTTCTTGCTTCTCCATCCATTCCATATCCTGATATCTTTTATGATCCCTCTTCCATTCTTTCTCTTCCTGCTTTCTTGCTTCTCCATCCATTCCATATCCTGATATCTTTTATGATCCCTCTTCCATTCTTTCTCTTCCTGCTTTCTTGCTTCTCCATCCATACCATATCCTGCTATCTTTCATGATCCCTATTCCATTCTTTCTCTTCCTGCTTTCTTGCTTCTCCATCCATTCCATATCCTGATATATTTTATGATCCCTCTTCCATTCTTTCCCTTCCTGCTTTCTTGCTTCTCCATCCATTCCATATCCTGATATCTTTTATGATCCCTCTTCCATTCTTTCTCTTCCTGCTTTCGTGCTTCTCCATCCATTCCATATCCTGATATCTTTTATGATCCCTCTTCCATTCTTTCCCTTCCTGTTTTCTTGCTTCTCCGTCCATACCATATCCTGCTATCTTTTATGATCCCTCTTCCATTCTTTCTCTTCCTGCTTTCTTGCTTCTCCGTCCATTCCATATCCTGATATCTTTTATGATCCCTCTTCCATTCTTTCTCTTCCTGCTTTCTTGCTTCTCCATCCATTCCATATCCTGATATATTTTATGATCCCTCTTCCATTCTTTCTCTTCCTGCTTTCTTGCTTCTCCATCCATTCCATATCCTGATATCTTTTATGATCCCTCTTCCATTCTTTCTCTTCCTGCTTTCTTGCTTCTCCATCCATACCATATCCTGCTATCTTTCATGATCCCTCTTCCATTCTTTCTCTTCCTGCTTTCGTGCTTCTCCATCCATTCCATATCCTGCTATCTTTTATGATCCCTCTTCCATTCTTTCTCTTCCTGCTTTCGTGCTTCTCCATCCATTCCATATCCTGCTATCTTTTATGATCCCTCTTCCATTCTTTCTCTTCCTGCTTTCTTGCTTCTCCATCCATTCCATATCCTGATATCTTTTATGATCCCTCTTCCATTCTTTCTCTTCCTGCTTTCTTGCTTCTCCATCCATTCCATATCCTGATATATTTTATGATCCCTCTTCCATTCTTTCTCTTCCTGCTTTCTTGCTTCTCCATCCATTCCATATCCTGATATCTTTTATGATCCCTCTTCCATTCTTTCTCTTCCTGCTTTCTTGCTTCTCCATCCATTCCATATCCTGATATCTTTTATGATCCCTCTTCCATTCTTTCTCTTCCTGCTTTCTTGCTTCTCCATCCATTCCATATCCTGATATATTTTATGATCCCTCTTCCATTCTTTCTCTTCCTGCTTTCTTGCTTCTCCGTCCTTACCATATCCTGCTATCTTTTATGATCCCTCTTCCATTCTTTCTCTTCCTGCTTTCTTGCTTCTCCGTCCATTCCATATCCTGATATCTTTTATGATCCCTCTTCCATTCTTTCTCTTCCTGCTTTCTTGCTTCTCCATCCATTCCATATCCTGATATATTTTATGATCCCTCTTCCATTCTTTCTCTTCCTGCTTTCTTGCTTCTCCATCCATTCCATATCCTGATATCTTTTATGATCCCTCTTCCATTCTTTCTCTTCCTGCTTTCTTGCTTCTCCGTCCTTACCATATCCTGCTATCTTTTATGATCCCTCTTCCATTCTTTCTCTTCCTGCTTTCTTGCTTCTCCATCCATACCATATCCTGCTATCTTTCATGATCCCTCTTCCATTCTTTCTCTTCCTGCTTTCTTGCTTCTCCATCCATACCATATCCTGCTATCTTTCATGATCCCTCTTCCATTCTTTCTCTTCCTGCTTTCTTGCTTCTCCATCCATTCCATATCCTGCTATCTTTCATGATCCCTCTTCCATTCTTTCTCTTCCTGCTTTCTTGCTTCTCCATCCATTCCATATCCTGATATCTTTTATGATCCCTCTTCCATTCTTTCCCTTCCTGCTTTCTTGCTTCTCCATCCATTCCATATCCTGATATCTTTTATGATCCCTCTTCCATTCTTTCTCTTCCTGCTTTCTTGCTTCTCCATCCATTCCATATCCTGATATCTTTTATGATCCCTCTTCCATTCTTTCTCTTCCTGCTTTCTTGCTTCTCCATCCATACCATATCCTGCTATCTTTCATGATCCCTATTCCATTCTTTCTCTTCCTGCTTTCTTGCTTCTCCATCCATTCCATATCCTGATATATTTTATGATCCCTCTTCCATTCTTTCCCTTCCTGCTTTCTTGCTTCTCCATCCATTCCATATCCTGATATCTTTTATGATCCCTCTTCCATTCTTTCTCTTCCTGCTTTCGTGCTTCTCCATCCATTCCATATCCTGATATCTTTTATGATCCCTCTTCCATTCTTTCCCTTCCTGTTTTCTTGCTTCTCCGTCCATACCATATCCTGCTATCTTTTATGATCCCTCTTCCATTCTTTCTCTTCCTGCTTTCTTGCTTCTCCGTCCATTCCATATCCTGATATCTTTTATGATCCCTCTTCCATTCTTTCTCTTCCTGCTTTCTTGCTTCTCCATCCATTCCATATCCTGATATATTTTATGATCCCTCTTCCATTCTTTCTCTTCCTGCTTTCTTGCTTCTCCATCCATTCCATATCCTGATATCTTTTATGATCCCTCTTCCATTCTTTCTCTTCCTGCTTTCTTGCTTCTCCATCCATTCCATATCCTGATATCTTTTATGATCCCTCTTCTATTCTTTCTCTTCCTGCTTTCTTGCTTCTCCATCCATTCCATATCCTGCTATCTTTCATGATCCCTCTTCCATTCTTTCTCTTCCTGCTTTCTTGCTTCTCCATCCATACCATATCCTGCTATCTTTTATGATCCCTCTTCCATTCTTTCTCTTCCTGCTTTCTTGCTTCTCCATCCATACCATATCCTGCTATCTTTTATGATCCCTCTTCCATTCTTTCTCTTCCTGCTTTCTTGCTTCTCCGTCCATTCCATATCCTGATATCTTTTATGATCCCTCTTCCATTCTTTCTCTTCCTGCTTTCTTGCTTCTCCATCCATACCATATCCTGCTATCTTTCATGATCCCTCTTCCATTCTTTCTCTTCCTGCTTTCTTGCTTCTCCATCCATTCCATATCCTGATATCTTTTATGATCCCTCTTCCATTCTTTCCCTTCCTGCTTTCTTGCTTCTCCATCCATTTCATATCCCACCATATTTTAGCAAGCCCTCACCTCGTTATTCTCTCCCAGTCACCGCTTAACTTTCACCTTCCTCTTATCTTGCTGGTTAAACTAACGTCCTCAATCTGTGTTCTCATGTTTTTGTCAATCAGGCCTTCAGTCTGCAGTCCACTGCCATCTTATGGTCTCTCCCATTTATCTTCAGACTTTTTCTACACCTCCTGATATCACCCCTTCCCACTGCCCCACCCTATCACCTGCAGCTTCTTCCCTCATGCTGTGCTACATCCACAATCCACATACATTCTTGTCCACTTGTTTTATACTTCTCCACACTTTCTCTCTTTTGCCTCTTCACTGTGAGTTCTGTTCTTCCATGAGCATCTGCATGCTAAGATACAGAGCTGAGCAATGAAAGAAAATTCAATCCTGTAACGGAACTAGATGGTATTCATAGAATACTTACCCTGCGCAGTCAACCTGGTGTGAGGCAACTCTTTTTTTTTTGAACGTTTCTTTCTTTTTGATCCAATATGGCTGCCAGATCACGTGAGCGATGACATCATAAATTCATATTCTCGAAATAATTGTTGCATAGATCATGCTCAATAAATTTCAAACTGATCAGACTAAGCGTTGTCACTGCCGAATTATGACGTCATATTTATGGCACCAATGACGTCATCGTTAACAACACCTATTCCCCATATGGAGTTATTTACAATGAGCCATGTTTCAATTTTTTCCATGCAGCAGTTTTGGAGATATAGAGGTGCAACGTTTTTTGGTTTTTCAAAGATGGCGCCTGTAACACATGACCTATGACGTCATTATTATCATTAAAATATTTTAAAGGAGGAGGCGCTCCTATGGTGAAAATTTCGTGTCCATCAGACCAACAGTTGCTGAAATTTTTAAAATAATGATCGGATGGATAAGCGTTGTATTTGTCGAATTGTGACGTCCTAACGAAGGCACCGATGACATCATCATTAACATATCTTATTCCCCATGGGGAGTTGGTGACAATGAGCCAGGTCTCAATTTTTTCCATCGAGTGGTTTCAGAGATATAAAGGTGCAAAGTTTTTCCAAGATGGCGCCTGTACCACGTGACCTATGATGTCATAATAATCATTAAAATATTCTACAGGAGGAGCCCTCCTATGGTGAAAATTTCGTTTCAATCGGACCAAGAATTGAAGAGAAAAAAATTCATACTGATCGAATCAAGCGTTGTACTTATCGAATTATGACGTCATAATTAAAGTACCGAAGACATCATCATTAACATATCTTATTTCCCAAGCGGAGTACTTGACAATGAGCCATGTTTCAGTTTTTTTCTATAGAGTGGTTTCAGAGATATAGAGATACCTTTTTTTCGATTTTTCCAAGATGGCGTCTGTACCTCGTCACCAATGACGTCATAATTATCATTAGAACAATTCTACAAGAGGAGCCACTTATATTCTTAAAATTTCGTGCCAATCGGACTAACAGTTGCAGAGGAATTTTTTTTTTCATACTGATCAGATCAAGCATTGTACTTGTCAAATTATGTCATAATTAAGGCACTGATGACGTCATCATCAAAATATCTTATTCCCCATGATGAGTACTTGACAATGAGCCATGTTTCCATTTTTTCCATTGAGCGGTTTGGGAGATATGGAGATGTAACGTTTTTCCAAGATGGCGCCTGTACCACGTGGCCTATGACGTCAGAATAT
This sequence comes from Myxine glutinosa, assembly GCF_964187855.1. Lineage (NCBI taxonomy): Eukaryota > Metazoa > Chordata > Myxini > Myxiniformes > Myxinidae > Myxine > Myxine glutinosa. The sequence continues at coordinate 178,098,739 of NC_136267.1, forward strand.
TCATTCAAATATTCTACAGGAGGAGGCCCTCCCATTGTGAAAATTTCATGTCAATCGGACCAACGGTTTCCGAGAAAATGAATTTTAAAATGCAAACACGGCACACACACGTGCGTACATGAATGCTTAACCCCGCTTTTCGCTTCGCTAGCGCAGGGTAATGAACATTGTGCTTGGACAGGTAAAAGCAAGCGCAGTGCATATCAAGCAATCCCTCATGCAATCTTTCAGGTCAGTGCGAAATGCTTATGAGTGAAACAGCAAACCACCTTGTGCACTATACCTTTTATAGGTACTGTAAATCCGTGCCTGTGCTCCTGCTCATGCACTGAAGATATGTCAGAGATTTGTTAGTGAAGCTGCAGAACTGCTCTTGTTAATATCCATTTCCATTAACATTTAGTCTTGCAGCTTTAACACTTCCATAAGAGAAATTTTTCACTTTTTGTTCAATTTACCCTTTAACGAGCTCATCGTTCGTGTGTGAGTTGCATTCAGATGCAACCATGTGACTTTATGAAATATCTAGCGGATACCTTTATATCTATCATGGATAGGCAATATAAGCTCTGGCCGACATGAAGCTCCGTTCTACATAAGGTACATCCTCCATATTTTGGAACCTTTTTACCTCCGCCACCAAAGGTGGATGGAGGTTGTTTTCACCCCTGTCTGTTTGTCTGTCCGTTTGTCTGTGAACAAAATATCTCAAAGAGTTATGGACGGATTCGGACGAAATTTGGCAGTGATGTAGCGGATGTGACAAGGACGAAATAATTAGATTTTATTTGAAGATCCGGATTCGGATTCGGCTAGTAGAATTTTTTTAGTGATTCTTCAGCATTGGGAGATTGGGCCAAAAACTGTACATAGCAGGATATGTCAAAGTTATGGACAGATTTTGACGAAACTTGGTGGACTATTTCGGTGTCTGACAAGGACAAATAGATTCGATTTTGGTGAAGATCTGAATATGGATTCGGATATGAAAATTATTTAATTTTTTAAGTGATTCTTCACCATTGGGAGATATGGCCAAAAACGATACATAGCGGGATATCTCAAAAAGTTTTGGATGGATTTGGACGAAACTTGGTGGACCGGTTGGGTGTCTGACAAGGACGATTCGTTTCGGTTTTGGTGAATATCTGAATATGGATTCGGAAATGAGAGTTGTTAATTTTTTCAGTGATTCTTCACCATTGGAAGATATGATCAAAAACGATACATAGCAGGACATCTCAAAAAATTATAGACGGATTTAGACGAAAATTGGTGGACAGGTTGTGTGTGTGACGAGGAAGAATCGATTCAATTTTGGTGAAGATCTCAATATGGATTCGGAAATGAGAGTTGTTAATTTTTTCAGTGATTCTTCACCATTGGAAGATATGATCAAAAACGATACATAGCAGGACATCTCAAAAAATTATAGACGGATTTAGACGAAAATTGGTGGACAGGTTGTGTGTGTGACAAGGAAGAATCGATTCAATTTTGGTGAAGATCTCAATATGGATTCGGATATGAGAATTATTTAATTTTTTAAGTGATTATTCACCATTGAGAGATATGGCCAAAAACGACACATAGCAGGATATCTCAAAACGTTATTGACGGATTTGGACGAAAATTGTTGGACCGGTTGGATGTGTTACAAGGAAGAATCGATTCGATTTTGGTGAAGATCTCAATATGGATTCGGATATGAGAATTATTTAATTTTTTAAGTGATTATTCACCATTGAGAGATACGGCCAAAAACGACACATAGCAGGATATCTCAAAACGTTATTGACGGATTTGGACGAAAATTCTTGGACCGGTTGGATGTGTGACAAGGAAGAATCGATTCGATTTTGGTGAAGATCTCAATATGGATTCGGATATGAGAATTATTTGATTTTTTAAGTGATTATTCACCATTGAGATATACGGCCAAAAACGACACATAGCAGGATATCTCAAAACGTTATTGACGGATTTGGACGAAAATTGTTGGACCGGTTGGATGTGTGACAAGGAAGAATCGATTCGATTTTGGTGAAGATCTCAATATGGATTCGGATATGAGAATTATTTAATTTTTTAAGTGATTATTCACCATTGAGAGATACGGCCAAAAACGACACATAGCAGGATATCTGAAAACGTTATTGACGGATTTGGACGAAAATTGTTGGACCGGTTGGATGTGTGAAATGGAAGAATCGATTCGATTTTGGTGAAGATCTCAATATGGATTCGGATATGAGAATTATTTAATTTTTTAAGTGATTATTCACCATTGAGAGATACGGCCAAAAACGACACATAGCACAGGATATCTCAAAACGTTATTGACGGATTTGGACGAAAATTGTTGGACCGGTTGGATGTGTGACAAGGAAGAATCGATTCGATTTTGGTGAAGATCTCAATATGGATTCGGATATGAGAATTATTTAATTTTTTAAGTGATTATTCACCATTGAGAGATACGGCCAAAAACGACACATAGCAGGATATCTCAAAACGTTATTGACGGATTTGGACGAAAATTGTTGGACAGGTTGTGTGTGTGACAAGGAAGAATCGATTCGATTTTGGTGAAGATTCGGACCCGGATCCGGCTAGTAGAATTTTTCAAGATATTCTTCACCATTTAGTGGTATGGCCAACCAGGTGTAGGTATGCTCTGCACTGAGTGCCGTTCTAGTTGAGAGTTGTGATTGATGGATGCCATTCGTGACGAGAGGGTTTTCTTTTTTTACTTGGGGATCATGGAGCTTGAAGTTTGCCGGATGCTGTGATTTTCATTGGGAAGATAATCAGTCTTGAGATGCTTAACCTCTCCCCATAACGACTGACCTTTGTTGAATTGGATTATTCAGGGGGCGCACGCACTACTGAAACGTATTACAAAGGTACTAAGAACGAGCAGTAAAACATGAGGATATTCACCACATGGAGCGCAACATGCTGAATGGCTTTAAAATGGTGAAATGTAATTTTTCTTTCTTTTTTTTACAACGGAGAGGTACTGTAGAAACAGTTCATGGATGGACAATACGGGATTTCCTAATAACGTATGAATGTTTAAGAGGCCTCTCAAGTATGCTCTGTGTGCACGTTTTCGCAATTCGGTTCCGCTCGCCGGACACTTTTAACCTGCCATTTGTGGGGCAAAATCTGTGATTCAAATTGTCTTTTAAACATAATTTTCAGAATTTAAACGAAACGGTGGCAGTTGGAAAATGGATAACTGTAATTGCTGTGTTCCTGGATTCAAATCGGACTCATGGAAATCATACTAAAATACGTAATTTGGTGTCTGCCTGTCTGTCTGTCCACCATACATTCGGTCGTTACTCATCCAATCTCAACCAAAACTTGACAGGAGGAATGAGGGTCACACGATGGAGGTTGTAGCGAATGCATTTGCATCTCTCTCCAATGGGACTTTCCGTCTTGGGCGAAATCTGTGTTAAGGTGTACATCCGCGTTAAGATTTATCATCGCGTTTTTCCAAGGATGCTTCTAATAACAAAGGTTATAACATCACTAATGACAATGGCACAATATTATTGTTATGTACGTACAGTCATGGCCAAAAATATTGGCACCCTTGCACTTTTTTCAAATAACTAACAATTTTCTCTAAAAAATATGTTGAAATTGACAAAAGTATTTGGTCTCCACAATTCTTTATTTCACTGTTAATATTACAGAACATTTGTTTTTGATTCAGAACTTGATATATCCTTTTAAATCAGAAAATAACTAGAACGCCACTCAGTAGGGCGCATACTCCCGCCGTGGGTTTAGTTGGAATAATACGTTTTGTTTAACATCCCCTCTCCCCAAAACAATAAATGAAAAAGAAAGTGGGCCCTAACTGTCAGATAATTTATTTTGATATATCTCGGAATTAGAGGAGAAAAACATCATTTAAGAATAAGAATAAAAGCTTTAATGCAGTAAAACAGAAAAAATCTTTCCCAAAAAATTTTCCCAAAAAAATTCCTGGATCTGGAATAATATCCTGAGCTTAACCAAAAACTAATCAATTCTTCCTCATCCCAAGGGCAATGATCCCACCAACTTTCATACAAATCCGTTCAGAACTTTTCCAGATATCTTGTTCACAAACACACTAACATACGAACACACACACACGGATGGACACGATCGAATGCGTTACTACCTGGCGGGAGGAATAAACCTGAAAATCGCAGAGCCAGAACCAGAATTATTTATTTGGTCTGAGAAGCCCATGCGAGGTTTCTTCTTCTTCAGCCTCTCACAACCCTGGGTGAATATGCGATCTTTTTTTTAAAAGTTGGAATTTTGCCAAATCTGTTTTATTCGTTTGTTAATATACCTCGGCCATTGACAAATCTGGAACTAAGTCTTTATAAGTTCATCAAATACTGACACCGCGAATGACATTCGCTGAGCTATTTTATGTTGATCTCTTCTGAGGTAAAAAAAAAAACAACAAAAAAACTTTTAAAGCATTATACGTATCAAACGATACATTTTATGAAACGGGGAAACCTAATACACACTTTGGTGGTTTTAAAATGACAAATATGTCTTTATTAGGAGAAAAAAAAATGAACATTGAAGACGACGCTGCTAAAAAAAAATACACCGCTCTAACGCATAACCACGAGTTTAAACTACATTTACAACAAATATGAAAACTATTTTCATATCACAATGTTAAATATAGAATATATAGAAGATAATGTTTTTAAAAAATGAGCCCTATCTTCCAATGGTAAAAAATCCTTCAAAAAATTCCTGGATCGGGAATAATATCCTGAGCTTCACCAAAAACTAATGAATTCTTCCTTATCCAAAGGGCAATCATCCCACCAACTTTCATCCAAATCCGTTCAGAACTTTTCCAGATACCTTGTTTACAAACACACGAACACACACACACACGGACACGATCGAATGCATTAATCCCTGGCGGGAGTAAAAAGAAATGGTATTGGCAAAATTATTGACACCCTAGACTTAATACTTGGTAGCACTGAATTTGGACAAAATATCTGCAGTCAAGCGCTTCCTATAGCCATGAATGAGCTTCCTTGACCTCTCTACTGGCAGTTTGGCCCACTCTTCTTGTGCAAACTGCTCCAGTTCTCCCAGATTTGAAGGGTACCTTCTCCCAACTGCTGTTTTCAGATCTCCCCACAGGTGTTCAATGGGATTTAGATCTGGACTCATTGCTGGCCACTTCAGAACAGTCCAGCGTTTTGTCTTGAACCATTCCTGAGTGCTTTATGAAGTGTGTTTGGGGTCATTGTCCTGCTGCAAGACCCATGACCTTCAAAGGAGACTCAGATTTCTGACACTGGGTTGAACATTGCGCTCCAAAATGCCTTGGTGATCTCTTGATTTCATGATGCCATGCACACATTCAAGGTACCCAGTGCCAGAGGCAGCACAGCAACCCCAAAACATCACTGAACCTCCTCCATGTTTGACTGTAGGAAAGGTGTTCTTTTCTTTGAAGGATTCATTTTGTTTTCTGTAAACATAGAGATGATGTACACCACAATTAAACTCAAATTTGGTCTCATCCATCCACATGACATTCTCCCAGAAGGATTTTGGATTGTTCAGGTGTGTTTTGACAAACTCCAGTTTGGCTTTCTTATGTCTCTCTCTCAGCAGTGGGGTCCTCTTGAGTCTCCGACCATAGAACCCCCTTTCATTGAGTTGGTGACGGATGGTGCGAGTTGAAACTGTCGTACCATATGTCTGAAGGTCAGCTTGAAACTCTTTGGTAGTTGAATGAGGTGCTCTCCACCATTTGAACAATCCTTCGCTGCAATCTTCGATCAAGTTTTCTCTTGTGGCCACGACCAGGGTGGTTGGCTACAGTGCCATGGGCCTTAAACTTTCTGATAACATTGCGTACGATGGACACGGGAACATCAAGGTCTCTGGAGATGTACATGTAGCCTTGAGATTGTCCATGCTTGTCTACTATCTTGTATCTGACCTCCTCAGACAATTCTCTGAATGACTCCTTTTCTCCATTCAAACTGGTTGAATGAGTGATTTTTATATTGCAGACACCTGCAACTCATCACAGGTGAGTTAAATTCCAAAGTAAAGGAGAATCACCTCCTTGAAATCTAATAATTTCTAACAACTTCTAAAAGGTCCTAATAATATTGTCCTGGCCATTTTAGGATTTCAGTGTGGAATAAGCTAAGATTTAGAAATTGTTTCAGCTTTTTTTGTTTTTCTCCACTGCAAACCAAATAAATACATTTGTGGATACCTAAAGATTTTTTATTTTCAACAATTTTCTTGAAGAAATGGTGCATTATTTGAAAATAGTGCAAGGGTGCCAATATTTTTGGCCACGACTGTATATTTATATATATATATATACAGATACATACTTGTAATATGACCTCTTCCCAGGGGGTTTTTCCCCCTTGGACAAACGTGTTAACGTTTATAAATAGCTTATCGTGGTGTTTTGGAGGGAACCCCAAAAATGTTATAAACCACAGACGTGTATGATTTCCTTTTCAAACAGTCACTACTGCTGTTTAACACTAAAGTGAAAGTCTAGATCTGAGTCTAGATCTACTGTAATCTATATACCCCATAGAGGATAATAGGATGACACTGCCACTCCCTTGTGGAGTGGGTGTGTGTACTGGTATAGGAAATGCAGGAAATATCCATGGATGAGAGGTGTTGAGGTAGTACCATTTCCTGGTTATACAAGTGAGCGGTGGCAGACACGCAATGCACACGCAGACACACATGGAAACAAACACACACACATGGAGAAACACACACATGCCTCTCCTTTCAGCAATATTTATCTTGTGACGAGGTCATGGAATCCATCATCACAGTTCACATAAAATCATTCCTTTTCTCCAACAGCCTAATCTCAGATCATCAATTCAGATTCAGACCAGGTCACTCTACCTTGGACATGCTGCTTCGACTCTCCAAAGAATGGATGGAGGCCCTCAATACCAGACATGAGATCAGGGCTGTCACGAGCTTTCGATACAGTCTGGAATCCTGCATTGCTCTCCAAACTCTCTGCCTATGGAATCCAAGGCCAACTCCACCCATGGATTACTGACTTCCTCCACTCGTTTAAAACTCTTTCCTCTCCCTGTCAAGGCTGGCGCACCCCAAGGCAGTATTCTAGGCCCCCATCTTATTCCTAGTCTTAATCAATGATCTCTCTAACTCTCGGGATAATCATCTTTATCACTTTGCAGATGACTCTATTCTCTTCAGTGACATCCCTCATCCTTCAGGTAGACAGGTAGAATCAGCCTCTTCCCTCTACTCAGACTTCAAGTAGACATCCGTCAACCTTCAGGTAGACTTCAGCCTCTTCCCTCTACTCAGACTTTAACAAAATCACAAACCGGTCAAACACTTGGAACGTGTATTTTAACTCTGATAAAGCACACACTCACTCACTCCCTCCACGAATGATGATGTTCAGTCACTTAAACTATTGGGTCTCACTCTCAGGCATGTTCTCTCTTGGGAAAGCTACATTTAAAAGTTGCCCCCCAAAGCCAGACCGGGCATGCTCCGTCGTGCAAAGTCCTTCCTTGGCACACCTGAGCTCAGATGCACATGCAAGGCCTTCATCTGCACCTTGATGGAGCTTTTATCCACTGCTCTCCCCTCTGGGCTGGTTCCCTTGCCTCACATCTTGCTTAACTTGACGCCATGGAAACCAAGGCTTTCAAGATCATTGGAATCCCTCACAATGAAGCTGGGTGTATGGGTACTTCACCATCGCCGACAAGTAGGTGGTCTCTCTGTCTTATTTTGCCTCCTTTCTGGTCTTGTACCATGTGGTCTTTTCGTGCTCCCTCCCCCCACAGGTACTGTATCTGCAGAACACGCGCAGTCCACCAGCAACCCCCTCCGAGTGAAACTGTCCAAATCCACATTGCTCACCTTCACTCATTTATTCCTCTCTTTTCCTGCTTGTGGAACCACTTTGCACCACTCTCTTCAATCTCATTCTTCCCTCCAGGTCTTCAAGACAGCTGTTCACCACCACCTCAGATCATCCCCCATCCAAAACCATGATATTTTCTATTCCTGTTATACAACTCCCAAAATGTTTGCCATCCTGTCCACCCCTTGCGTTCCCAATTACCCCTAATCGTTACCCGTATCCCTTGTTTGTCCATCTCTATTGCTCTGGCCATTTCCCCCTTCTCCTGCTGTTCCTTTTGTCAATTTGCGTCCTGGTCCATTATGTGTTCCGGCTCTTCCACGAGCCTTGATAATAGAGTTCATTCATAAAGATGGTTCATAACGGACTTGATTTAAACAAAAAATATGGAGTTCACATTTGTGGGATTTGAAGGAGACTGCTTGAGGTGTGAAGCATTGGTAAGAAACATGGTAACTGTGTCATTTCAGGGAGATGAAAGAGAAGAGATTCCTGATGTTATGACGTACTCCTAGAGGCCTTGTCTCTGGTTATCTATGATGCATGCAGAGGACTTTATTTAATCAGATGTTAGTGTAACCACAAATAATAAAACCTAAATAACTTTTCTGTGTGACTCTTGCAGAACATCTTTTATAGAAAGTTGGCACAGGAAGGATAGAAATGATCTTTCACTTTGCTGAAGGTTGAGTTGAAAATGTAATTTAAAGTTTTGGAGAAAATCTTTTATTTAACCGTAAATAAACAGAAGGAAACTGTGAGACAACTTTTGTCATTCAGTGTGGGTGAGATAAGCTGAAATACGTTTCTAATTCACCCTTTGGAATTTAACTGTTGTCCTGTGGTCTGTCAGAGTAAGCTAGAAAATGTGTTCGTGTGCTGGGTTCATATGTGCAACCACCTTTAGAGGCCATTTTGTCTCCGAACCACCTCCAGAGGCCATTTTTTCTCCGAACCACCTTTAGAGGCCATTTTTTCCCCGAAACACCTTTAGAGGCCATTTTTTTCCCCGAACCACCTTTAGAGGCCATTTTCCCCACAGAGCAAGGGTTGGACCCTTTTTGGGCACCGTGGTCCCCTTTTTGAAGCAATGTTTTATGGCCGAATGCCCTTCCTGCCGCCAACCCTGTTAGTCGCCTCTTGCGACACACAGGGAATTACCAGTGAACTGGTACTCAATTTGCCGACCACAAAAGGATGACAGGCTGAGTCAATCCCCCTGGCGTTAATTCAGCGATCGACCGGGATTCGGAACCCAGGATCCTAGGATCCCAAACCCGCACGCTAACCGCTAAGCCAACACCAGGCTGTTGGGTTCATAATAAACATTTTAAATGAATGCACTATCATTATCCCTTTCATTTAGCTCAATGTATTCATAAGCTGAGTGTGATTTTTAAAGCTTATAGTAATTGCTGGCATGAGCTCTATTGTGCATTATTTCAACATAATAATTATATTTACCTCGTATATTGGGCTCCGGGACTTAAAGTGTAGTTACCGTATTTTGGAAAAAGTTATCCGACTGCTTCCGATGGGTGATCGTTATCCCTGTGCTTGCAACAATAACCTCACATGAAACAAAACGTTTAACATTTCTTTGTATACCGGTAGCAGGTGCATGTTTGTGTTGTTATATATTTGCAGAATCCTGGTGTTTCATCTGTAAAAAAAATCTGAATGCATATGATAAGTGCTCAGATGGTAACACCAAATACCGTTGTGATTTCTGTCGGTATATTTGGTAGTTTGATTTAGAGAATACCAACATTCCCTTTGTCTGCGCGGTCCTTAAATAGCAAGTATGGAACATGCTTTGTGGTTTAAGTAACATCTAAGGCCTGCCCTGTGATACTTGACTGATCATACAGTTCACCGTGGAAGCAGGAAAGACTTTGTCCATTTATCCGTGGTGTACTTCCCAAGAATTGTTTATAGTTCTGCCCTCAATTGTGGCTTGTAGAGGCTGTGACTGATAGCTGATGCCCATCTATGTAGTCCGTCACTCCATGATGGAAAACTCCCCCAGGGAGTGACTTCTTGCCCATTTGCACTGTTCACCCGCCCTCAGTGATGTGATGATGTATGGCGACGAAGGATCAGCTCACACCCCACTGTTTCCCATAGGAATGTCACTGACCTTTGTTGTTTTTTTTTCAGCTTCATTCCTGACCGAACAAGTTCTGATTCAAAAATAACAGGTCCATTCTTGCCATGGCTGAGTTCCCAATAATGCGAGAGGTTTTTGAAAATGATTTGTTTTCTGTACCGTGCAATTTGTCATTCCCAGGAGCCGCTGAGTTGCTAATCAGAATTCTGTAGTGCAGAAAGCTCAGGAAACAATTCAGAGCTGAGCTGACAATATCTCACACAGAGGTAATTTATAATGCTGACATTGTGTTTATAAAGGCACATGACATTCAGTGTCAACCGGTGTCTGGTGAACTTAAACCAAGAAAAATAACATATTTAGCATCAACCAGATTGCTCTAGATTTCTAACATACATGTAGAAAATGCTACATATTGAACATGTAATGATATATATATATACGTATATATATATATATATATGTATATATACAGTATCTATCTTCTTCTATATATATAAAAGAAAGTTTTTATTTGTTTGTTTGTTTGTTTGTTTGTCTGCACGCGCTAATCTCCTGAACGGTGAAAGATAGGAGGAAACCTCTGAAACAAAAAATGTCGGGACGGGCCCCGGGGAGTTTATAGGAAGGTTATAGGCTAGGTGGCGAGGCCGGTTGAGACCGCTTCGGCCGGGCTGGGCCCATTTCACAATTAAAAGCTGAGCTGAATTATAGTAGTCAATCTTCTACAGCCGTGAGTAAATGCTGAATTATAGTAGTAAATTCATTCAAAAAGAACTAAAAATGTCGGGACGGGCCCCGGGAAGGTTATAGGCTAGGTGGCGAGGCCGGTCGAGGCCGCTTCGACCGGGCTGGGCCCATTTCACAATTAAAAGCTGAGCTGAATTATAGTAGTCAATCTTCTATGGCAGTGGGTAAAAGCTGAATTATAGAAGTAAAATCATTCAAAAAGAACCCAGGCAACGCCAGGTGCATTCGGCTACCATTATATATATATATATATATATATATATGTATATATACATACATACATACATACATACATACATACATACACAGAATCGAGGCTGGTGAAAGAGTTAGGACACAGAATGAACCAAGACATCACAATGAAAGGAACAGTGGAAAGTGTGCAGTGGGGTGGAGGGGACTATGCACAAACAGTAGGGTATGGGGATAAAATGACTTGGAGGAAGAAAGAAAATGGGGAAGAAAACGAGCAGGAGCAGGGTGGGAGGACACGTTGTGAACAAGGTAGATACAGACGCAAAGTCTCAATCACAGAAGTGGAAGAGAAAACTGGGGAAGAAGCAAGAATGCAAGGAACTAAATAAATAACTTGTTTTACTATTTTCCAGTGAGACATTTATTTGTTTGTTTCCCATTTTGTTGTTATTCATGTAATAATGAATGAATTCTTTCCATAAGTGTTGTGAGCACGTGCCAGTTGAATTGGACTTCTTCCTCAGCACAAAGCACACCCAATGTGGAATGCAAGGCCTTGGGTTCAGGTTAGGAGAGTGGCAAAGGCCTTTTGTTGAATTGTGCTCTGCAGTGAGCTGCAAATGGGTTGCCAAGATCAAATAAATCTATATATAAGCTTTGGGGTGAAAGGTCATCTTCAGTTATTTTGGAAAGTGAGCCCATTTTCAGGACAGAAGTACTGTTTCACAAAATGACAATCCTTATTGTACACCGCACCTTTCCTATGCCATCTCCAGGCATTGCAAAACGTCATTGCCGGGCACAAAAGGGGGCTCAGCAGTGACGCACGCTGAAAGAGAGTACTCAGTTTTCACTCTGGTTGTTTGTTGTACACCGCTCCTTTCCTATGCCATCTCCAGGCATTGCAAATCGTCATTGCCGGGCACCAAAGGGGGCTCGGCAGTGACACACGCTGAAAGAGAGTACTCAGTTTTCACTCTGGTTTCTTGGTTTCTTGTTTTCTTTCTTTCTTTCTTGCTTTCTTGCTTTCTTGTTTGTTTGTCCGGACGATATCGCAGCCATCCTTTAAGCTAGGAAGCTGAAATTTCGGCACAATAGTGAGCAAGTCCTTTGTCAAAAACGGTATTTTTTGTTTTTTGATTAATCAATTAATTGATGAGTTATTTAATTATTAGCGATTAATACCCTTCCTCCCGTCCATGGTACACGGAATCTTGTGGTGAGGCTGTTGCCCTGAAACAACTTGCTTTCGTCTCCTGGAAAGCAAATCCAATGGAAGGAAATCTCATTTCCTTTCACAAAGCCCGAAACAAGTGTGTGTCCACCCTCAGGAGAGCCAGGAAACAATATCTCACCATTCTCAAGACCGAACTCTCTTATCTGTCTCCCTCTTCCAAATCCTGGTGGCGTCTGGTCAAATCTGTTTCTGGTGTTTGTTCCCCCTCCATCCCCTCCCTCACCTCAAACGGCTTAACGGCTGACTCCGCACGTGAAAAATCTGAATGCCTCAACTCTGTGTTTGCCTCTAAATCTTGTGTCCCAAACCCATCCCTCTCTGTACCCACCGTACCCAGTCGTACCCAGCTGCTCCTGGACTCTGTGTCCTTTCCTCCTGACAAGGTGGAAAAGTTTCTGTCAACCCTCGACTCTGATTCTGCAACTGGTCCTGACGGCATCAGCCCACGGGTCCTAAAATCATGTTCTTCTGCTCTTTCACTCCCTCTTTCTGTTCTCTTCACCCTCTCTTTTGCTCAAGGTCATCTGCCATCTGCTTGGAAATCAGCCAACATCACCGGTTTGCACAAAAAAAGGTGCAAAAACAGATCCCAGCAACTACAGACCAATCAGCCTTCTCCCAATTATCAGCAAAGTCATGGAATCCATCATTGCTTCAGATATTAAATCTTTCCTCTTCTCCAATGGCTTGATCTCTGATCATCAATTTGGTTTCAGACCTGGTCACTCTACTCTGGACATGCTGCTTCTGCTTTCTCAACAATGGATGGAGGTCCTCAACGCCAAACAGGAAATTAGAGCTGTCTCCCTTGACATTTCACGTGCCTTCGATACGGTCTGGCACCCTGCTCTGCTCACCAAACTCTCCTCCTTTGGTATCCATGGAAATCTCCACGCATGGCTGGCGGACTTCCTCTCTGGTCGTAGTCAACGTGTGGCCCTGAATGGGTTTCTCTCATCTCCTCTTCCTGTTCAGGCTGGAGTTCCCCAAGGTAGTGTTCTGGGCCCTGTGCTTTTTCTGGTCTTCATCAATGATCTCTCTGACTCTCTTGAAAATCCTCTCTATCTCTTTGCTGACGACTCTACTCTCTGTCGCTCCATTCCTCATCCCTCAGATCGGCAGTCTGCAGCCTCCTCACTCTCTGCAGACCTGGACAAAATCACAGACTGGTCAAACAAGTGGAACATGTCTTTCAATCCTGACAAATCTCACACTCTTACAATGTCTCTCCGAAAGGACCGACTGGACAACCCTCCCATCTACTTTCTCAACAATCCTCTCCAAGAAGTTCTGTCGCTCAAGCTTTTGGGTCTCACTATCTGCCATGATCTTTCTTGGGAAAACCACATTTCCAAGCTGGCCTCCAAAGCCAGTCGCCGACTGGGCATCCTCCGTCGTGCGAAGTCCTTCCTTGGCACACCTGAGCTCCTCACCACATACAAGGCTTTCATCCGCAGCTCAATGGAATACTGTTCCCCCCTCTGGGCTGGTGCTCCTGCCTCACACCTTGCTCGGCTTCATGCTGTTGAGGCCAAAGCTTTCAGAATCATTGGAATCTCCTGCGATGTAGTCAACACCGAGGGCCTTTCACTCACTCACCGCAGGCAGGTTGGTGGTCTTTCTGTCTTCTACCGACTCCTCTCCGGCCTTGCTCCCCCAGCTCTCTCTGTGCTCTGTCCCCCCAATATTCCTTCAGGTCGCACAAGATCTGCCTGCAACCCTCTTATGGTTAAACTGCCAAAGTCTAGGCTCTCTGCTCACCTTCACTCTTTCATTCCCCTTTTCTCCCGCCTCTGGAACAAACTCCCCCACTCCCTTCAATCCCACTCCTCCCTCCAGGTCTTTAAAACAGCTGTTCACCACCATCTCTTATCTTCCCCCATCGAAAACCTTGATCTTTTCTACCCCCGGTAATTCACCCCAGAGTCCTTGCAGTGTTCATATGTTTTATTCCTCTCCCACCTCCCCCCAAGTCCTCCCGATGTCCCTGCTCTCAAATGTTGTGTTTGTGTCCTTCCCCCTCTTCCCCCTCTCTTTTGTGTTCTTCCCCCTCTCTCCCCATCTTGTCTGCCGCTCCCCTTGTTTTTTGTGTTTTGTGTGTCGGTTTGTCTTTTTGTGTGATTAATGTTTGCTCTTTCACGAGCCTCGATCTTGTATACAAAAAATAATAATAATAATAATAAAAAAAAAAAAAAAAAAATTAAGTACTTATTTAATTAATTAAATTTCATTTCTCTCCTGACCATTAACTCAGGCACCTTTTGAGTTAGGAAGCTGATATTTGGACATGCCAATGACCAGGTGATTTGGCTGCAAAGGCTATTTTTGATTTATTAATTAATCAATTCATCAATTAATCGATTAATGATTTAATTATTTGATTAATGACAATTTTTTTTTTTTTTTTTAGTTACAGATTCTGATGAAATGGTGGTGGTTTATGTGTTCTCTGACCGAATTGATTAATAATTTAATTTTTTAAGGATTATTATTTATTTATTTTCATTATTAATCATTTATTTATCTTCTTTCTCATTTGGCCAATATCTCAGGCACCTTTTGAGCTCAGAAGCTAATATTTGGACATGAGTGACCAGGTTATGTGGCTATCAAGGATATTTTTGATTTATTGATTAATCAATTAATCAATGTATCGATTAATTATTTAATTATTCGATTAATTACTATAAAAAAAAATTTCCCCCCAGTTACAGATTCTGATGAAATGGTGGTGGTTTATGTGTTCTGTGACCGAATTGATTGATAATTTAATTTTTTAATGATTATTATTTATTTATCTTCATTATTAATCATTTATTTATTTTCTTTCTCATTTGGCCAATATCTCAGGCACCTTTTGAGCTGGGAAGCTAATATTTGGACATGACAGTGACCAAGTGATGTGGCTATCAAGGATATTTTTGATTAATTGATTAATCATTTCATCGATTCATTATTTATTGATTAATCGATGAATTACTTATTGATTAATCAATTAATTATATAGTTTTTTATTAATGACTTATTTGATTAAATTTCTAAAAGATACATCTTCGGATGAAGCACAAGTAGTTTTGTTATGGTATTAGCCAATTGATTAAGAAAATATTTTGTGATAATCTTTTATTGATTTTAATTATACAATTAATCAATCAATTAGATGTACATCTCTCCCTCCCAATGCAGCCTCTATGAGCTCCACTGCGGTATTGCCGGGCACCTGAGGCGCCCCGGCAATGCCGCGCTGTAGGATATTTAATTATTTGGCATGGGGGCGGTGTACTTTGAATGTATGTGTACTTGTTTGTTTTCTTGCTTTCTTTCTTGTTGTACACCGCTCCTTTCCTATGCCATCTCCAGGCATTGCAAATCGTCATTGCCGGGCACCAAAGGGGGCTCGGCAGTGACGCACGCTGAAAGAGAGTACTCAGTTTTCACTCTGGTTTCTTGTTTGTTTGTTTTCTTGGTTGTCCGGGCGATATCTCAGCCATCCTTTGAGCTAGGAAGCTGAAATTTCGGCACAGTAGTGAGCAAGTCCTTTGTCAAATACGGTATTTTTTGTTTTTTGAATAATCAATTAATTGAGGAGTTATTTAATTATTAGCGTTTAATTAAGTACTTATTTAATTAATTAAATTTCATTTCTCTTCTGACCATTATTAACTCAGGCACCTTTTGAGTTAGGAAGCTGATATTTGGACATGCCAATGACCAGGTGATTTGGCTGCAAAGGATATTTTTGATTTATTAATTAATCAATTAATCGATTAATTATTTAATTATTCGATTAATGACAAAAAAATTATTTTTTTTAAAGTTACAGATTCTGATGAAATAGTGGTAGTTTATGTGTTCTCTGACCAAATTGATTAATAATTTAATTTTTTTATGATTATTATTTATTTATTTTCATTATTAATCATTTATTTATTTTCTTTCTCATTTGGCCAATATCTCAGGCACCTTTTGAGCTGGGAAGCTAATATTTGGACATGAGTGACCAAGTGATGTGGCTATCAAGGATATTTTTGATTTATTGATTAATCATTTCATCTATTAAGTATTTATTGATTAATCGATTAATTATTTATTGAGTAATCAATTAATTATTTAATTTTTTATAAATGACTTATTTAATTAAATTTCTAAAAGATACATCTTCGGATGAAGCACTACTGGTTTAGTTATGCGATTAGCCAATTGATTATGAAAATATTTTGTGATAATCTTTTATTGATTTTAATTATACAATTAATCAATCAATTAGTGTACACCTCTCCCTCCCAATGCAGCCTCAATGAGCTGCACTGCGGTATTGCCGGGCGCCGGAGGCGCCCCGGCAATGCCGCGCTGCAGCATATTTAATTATTTGGCATGGGGCGGTGTACTTTGAATGTATGTGTACTTGTTGTACACCGCTCCTTTCCTATGCCATCTCCAGGCATTGCAAATCGTCATTGCCGGGCACCAAAGGGGGCTCGGCAGTGACGCACGCTGAAAGAGAGTACTCAGTTTTCACTCTGGTTGTTTGTTTTCTTGGTTGTCCGGGCGATATCTCAGCCATCCTTTGAGCTAGGAAGCTGAAATTTCGGCACAGTAGTGAGCAAGTCCTTTGTCAAATACGGTATTTTTTGTTTTTTGAATAATCAATTAATTGAGGAGTTATTTAATTATTAGCGTTTAATTAAGTACTTATTTAATTAATTAAATTTCATTTCTCTTCTGACCATTATTAACTCAGGCACCTTTTGAGTTAGGAAGCTGATATTTGGACATGCCAATGACCAGGTGATTTGGCTGCAAAGGATATTTTTGATTTATTAATTAATCAATTAATCGATTAATTATTTAATTATTCGATTAATGACAAAAAAATTTTTTTTTTTAAAGTTACAGATTCTGATGAAATAGTGGTAGTTTATGTGTTCTCTGACCAAATTGATTAATAATTTAATTTTTTTATGATTATTATTTATTTATTTTCATTATTAATCATTTATTTATTTTCTTTCTCATTTGGCCAATATCTCAGGCACCTTTTGAGCTGGGAAGCTAATATTTGGACATGAGTGACCAAGTGATGTGGCTATCAAGGATATTTTTGATTTATTGATTAATCATTTCATCTATTAATTATTTATTGATTAATCGATTAATTATTTATTGAGTAATCAATTAATTATTTAATTTTTTATAAATGACTTATTTAATTAAATTTCTAAAAGATACATCTTCGGATGAAGCACTAGTGGTTTAGTTATGCGATTAGCCAATTGATTATGAAAATATTTTGTGATAATCTTTTATTGATTTTAATTATACAATTAATCAATCAATTAGTGTACACGTCTCCCTCCCAATGCAGCCTCAATGAGCTGCACTGCGGTATTGCCGGGCGCCTGAGGCGCCCCGGCAATGCCGCGCTGCAGCATATTTAATTATTTGGCATGGGGCGGTGTACTTTGAATGTATGTGTACTTGTTTTCTTGTTTGTTTGTCCGGACGATATCTCAGCCATCCTTTGAGCTAGGAAGCTGAAATTTTGGCACAGTAGTGAACAAGTCCTTTTTCAAAAACGGTATTTTTGTTTTTTGAATAATCAATTAATTAAGGAGTTATTTAATTATTAGCGATTAATTAAGTACTTATTTAATTAATTAAATTTCATTTCTCTTCTGACCATTAACTCAGGCACCTTTTGAGTTAGGAAGCTGATATTTGGACATGCCAATGACCAGGTGATTTGGCTGCAAAGGCTATTTTTGATTTATTAATTAATCAATTAATCAATTAATCGATTCATTATTTAGTTATTCCATTAATGACAAAAAAAAATTTTTTTTCTACTTACAGATTCTGATGAAATGGTGATGGTTTATGTGTTCTATGACCGAATTGATCAATAAATTAATTTTTTAATGATTATTATTTATTTATTTTCATTATTAATCATTTATTTATCTTCTTTCTCATTTGGCCAATATCTCAGGCACCTTTTGAGCTCGGAAGCTAATATTTGGACATGAGTGACCAAGTGATGTGGCTATCAAGGATATTTTTGATTTATTGATTAATCAACTAATCGATTAATTATTTATTGATTAATCGATTAATTATTTAATTTTTTATTCATGACTTATTTAATTAAATTTCTGAAAGATACATCTTCGGATGAAGCACTTGTGGTTTAGTTATGCTATTAGCCAATTGATTAAGAAAATATTTTGTGATAATCTTTTATTGATTTTAATTATACAATTAATCAATCAATTAATTGTACACCTCTTCCTCCCAATGCAGTCTCTAAGAGCTGCACTGCGGTATTGCCGGGCGCCGTGGGCGCCCCGACAATGCCGCGCTGTAGGATATTTAATTATTTGGCATGGGGGCGGTGTACTTTTAATGTATGTGTACTTGTCTCTGTTTTGATTTCTCGAGCAAATGTGAATTGAGGTCTGGTAGTTTTAAAGTAGAATTTTCAGCAGCTGTTCTGGCTGGGGTGTTGCACTGGAAGCCCAGTGATGCAAAGTGCAAACAATTTCGGAGATTAGGCAACGGAGACAATTTAAAACGGTCAAATCCGCACAAGTTTCGAAAATGCATTATAGGAAACCAATTTCACAAGCTTCCTGAAACGCATACATTATACACATTTTGGTTTACTTCAAATAAAAGTGATAACCAAAATCCTCATGGTGCTTATCTTTTCCTTTCTCAGAGAAACGCCTCCAAGCTGTTTTAATGCCATTTTTATAGGAAGATACAAAGCTGCTAACACTCGAACTGGTTGTTGAGGGCTTGCGTGTAGTTTGTATGCTGATGTTCAGGACTTACATAGAACTGTGTTAAGCATTTTTTCAGAAACGCCTTTGTTTGGCCTGAACCCCGAGAGACCAGTAACAATTCCCATCCATCATGGTCCGTGACGTGCCTCAATAGGGGTGTGCTTGTCTGAGAGAAGCAAATACATCTTAAGAGAATCTCATTCCCTGCTCACCCTGACAGTTTTGTCAGAATTTTTCAAAGGCTGGATATTGCCAGTGAGATTGGGAAAACATTCTGAATTTAACAACAAATTCAAATGGGTCCAATATACATGCATATTGTACAACACAGTAGGAGAACAATGAATAAGGAATTGTCCAAAGTAGGACAGATGACCATCTCCAAATTGAGGGTGGTCATAGTCAGGCTGCATTACGTGATGACGGGGGTCTTAGGGATCTTAAAGGGTATGGGTGATATTAAGGGTCTCAAAAGTTCTTCGGGTTCGAAAGAGTCTTCAGGGTCTTAGAAGTCTGAAATGGTCTCAGGGGCCTTAGGGTTATAAAGGTTCTTTGGCGTGTTAGGGGTCTTAGGGTTCTAAACGGTCTTCTTTTGGGTCTTAAGCAGCTTAAGGATCTTAAAGGCTCTTTGTTGTCTTAAACATTCTTAGAGTTCCAAAGAGTCTGAGGTTAATATACTCGTGTATATATAATATATATATATATATATACATTTATGGTATGCACATATACATATATGCACTTCTGGTATGCATATATATATATATATATATATATATATATATATATATATATATATATATATATATATATCTATCTATCTGTGCAGCGTCTGCCCTGTCCTGTGTTGTGTCACTGAACTACTTTCTCAAACTGTTATGAAATCGTACCAAACTTCTGGTATGCACATATCTCTCCCGTCGGTATGTCCTAAGGGTATCTTTTTTTGAAATTTTTTCCAATATATATATATTTTTTTGGGAATTGTTTTGGGGAATTTTTTTTTTTTTCAACTTCAATTGTTTATAAAATGTGATTTCACGTATATTAGAAATACATTTGTGCAAAATAATTGCTTGAATTTTGATTGGTTTAAACCATGACAAAACGGCAACTCGGGTACAGTCATTTATCTATATATCTACACATCCGGGCAGTGTCTGTGTTCTCACTTAATGACTCCCTCAAACTTTTGTTTCCGTGGTTGTGAAGTGTTTTTAATAACGTGGTGGTGGTTTTGAATCACGTGGTGGTGAGGTATTTTGAATTGTGTGGTGGTGAGGTGTTTTTAAATGACGTGGTGGTGAGGTGTTTTTAAATCACATGGTGGTGAGGTGTTTTGAATTACGTGGTGGTGAGGTGTTTTGAATTACGTGGTGGTGAGGTGTAATCGTCCTAAACCTCCAATCTGCACCTACCCCTCCCCTATGTATGTGCTGAGGAGTTCTTTCTTGAAAAAAAAACATTCAACCTAAATCTTCAACCTAAATTGCCTGTAAAAATGTAATATCACAAACACAACAAATACATTTGTGCAAAGTAATTATTGTTTGTATTATGATTGGTGTAAATCATGACAACACAGCAACTCAGGTACAGTCATTATCCTCAGTTAAAATAAGCCCGTTCCTTAGTAACGACGCTTGGTGAGGTGAGCGCAGTGAGCCGAGCCAAGCTAGTGTATATATATATATATATATATATATATATATATATATATATATATATATATATATATATATATATATATATATATATATATATATATATATATATATATATATATGAGGGTGGTCCTCAAATGTACACCAAAAAATAAAATTGGAGTTTTTTCAGGTGCTTGTTGCTAAAATTGTTCCTTATTGTGAAAAATGAAATGTGCCAAAGTTGGTTTCTATACGACTTTATTTACTACTGTCACACATGGGTTGAAAATTACAATGTTTCAGTATCGACACACAAAATTGTTTTTAATAAACTAACACTCAGATGTAATCCCAAATCAGTAAGAATGTATGACAATCATCATAAACACACAGAGTAAGAGTCCTCCAGACCATTGATTCCTCATTAATAAGTTATGTGGTAAATTATTTCCTCCTTATCTTCTTTGCGTCGGGGAACTGATGGTGATGCCACTCAACAACTTGCAACAGGTACTGGCGCTGCTGTTCATCCTTTGTCAAGACTTGATTGTAGTCCTGTATTAATGCTAAATCACGTTCTGCAAAGTCGTTGACAGTGGCAATACCGCGCATGATGGGTCATCGGCCCACTCACCAGGGTCCTTTTCTAGGAAGTCAGTATTGACTTTGAATGCAGTAAAAATTCGCAGTGAGGCAGAAGTAACAAAATCTGCAACAGTCTTGGCAGCGATGGCTTCTTTTGCTGTAAGATCCACATGTACCCGTGGTTGAGGATTCTCTTGGCATTCTTCTTTAAGAGCAGCTACTATCATTCGCTTGACATCAAGCTCAACACTATCGTCAAACAGAGCAAGTCCTGCCAGTTCTTCGCTGAGGTACCACAAGTGATTGGAAAGCTTTTTGCTGGTGGCTTCGGCAATCACTGAATCAGGATAGAAAATGAGTGCTTTTAAGAGAGCTAGGTCTCCAGCGGGAGCACCAATGGCAGATGGAGCGCTGAACCAGGCTTTGGTATACACTGCTCCAACAAATGCTGTAAAACGCTTTATGCCAGTGAGTTCCTTTGGGGTCAGTCGAAACTGATCACGGAACAAGTAGATCTTGATTCCATAAATCACACGGACCATCCATCTTGCCCGATGCATGGCTCCTGGCTGCATGAACCTGAATCCTCTCGGAGGACGCTCACCAAACAGAATAATAGTCAACTCAAGAAGTTCACGGTAGTCATCTCGTAGTTGGCCCGATTCCAGTTTCTCGTAGTTGGCCCGAATGAAACGACATCTTCTTGGCAACTTAAAAATACACCTGAAACTACAGTGTCCAGGTCATCAGGCATCATTGGCTTAAACTTGCTTTGGTCAATGGAATTCCATTTTGACTGGAAACGATTGAAGACGGCTATCTCAGGTCCTTTTGATGGACCAAGAAATGGTTTGAATGCTGCCATTGCTGCCTCTACCACTAGTTCCAGAATGTGATGCCGGCATGCAAAATGTAATAGTGGTCGTCCAAGCTTTTGCTGCAAAATAGTGCACGCACCAAGTGCTGAACCAGTGTTGCTGGCTGTCGTGTCAAAGCTCATACCTGCCACCATGTCTTGCAAATGCCATTCTTCGAGGCATCGCATAACAGCAGCAGCTGTTGCTAGTCCAGTTCCTGCTGGCAGCTTTGGCACACCCAGAAGCTTTCCAGTTCCTTGTGGGTCACTGACAATGACAGGAAGGCGATCACCTTTTGTAGTCCCATCGTCTGGAAGGAGCTTGCCATCCCAATGAACCACCAGACTTGTGTTTGGAGCATAGGATGCCTGGATGTCACCTGCAATTGTCTTACGTTGGATCCGCCTTGATTTCCTGATCGATGTGCGGTTGATGGCCAACTCTGAAGGGTCGTGTCCCAGAGCAGAGGCTGCTGCTGACAAGATGTGAACAGCTGATCGATCGCTAACCTTGGTGCGGTCGAGAGCTGCTGTTAGGTCAGATGTAACAATGCTACTTGCATGCTTTCGGCTCTGCCTCTTTGAATCAGATAGAACAGCAGAGTCGTCATGATCACTGGCTTCAGCACTGCTGTCTGTTGATGATGCTAGCTCAAGAATCTCCTCTCGGGCTGCTTACTTCTCTTTTTCATGCTGCTCTCTTTCAGTCAACACCTTGTCGCGTTGATGTGTCCGCTCCTCTTTTCCTGCTAGCACCTTGTCAACACCAACCATAAAGCCCCGTCGACCTGGCTCCCGTTGTGCCTGAAGGAATTCACGGTCCTCTGGTATTTTGATCAGATCAAGGACATCAACATGAGCAATGTCAAATAAGTCACGTAGACCGGTTTGAAACTGCTCTTCTTTCTTTATCTGAGGGACAGATCGCCGGCTCTTTCCTTTCAGGATTGATCTGTATTGTTCTACTTTTCTCTCTAGTTTTGCAATGATATTCCGCTCATCTGCAGTGGGGATCCGTGCTTTCTCCCAGATGCATAATGTCTCACGAACAACAGTAGTTGCGGCACTGCTTATGTCCAATTTCTCAGCATGATGTAGCTTAAAGTATCGCTGCAGAATCTCTTGCCAAGATGGGAGCCGAGTTTCTGGTAGTTTTTCAATATGGCAGCCTATCAGCCACACATGGTTCTTTTTTCTGGTTGCTCTTCTTGAAGTACTTGCACTCGCCATCATAACTGAAACAAACCGAAATAATTTCTGTATAGTGCTGATTAGCAGATTAGCAGGGGCCATGTGACAGTGGTAAAAGTTTTTAAAATGAAATGAAATTTTACCAATTTGTTCTCTCTACAGGTGTAATAAAAAAATGGAAAAGCACTTTAGAAAAGTTAATGTTTACATTTGAGGACCACCCTAATATATATATATATATATATATATATATATATATATATATGTACCAGTATAAAGCCCTTTGTAACCTCTGACTCTCAATGATAAAAATGTTTAGTACTTTCTAGATACGATAGAAAGATGACATTTTGCACACTGATGCAACTCGAAAGCAATATCCCAGAAAAAAAAAAAATCACAAATGCATTGCAAAGTGTCTGAAAACGAGAAGATATTTGTAAAAAAACCAAAACAAAAAAGGTCAGCCGTTGCAGCCTCACTCTGCTCACGGTGGGTCCCGTAACCCAAGACAACATATGATCTTGCACGGCACAATGGCTCCCTGAAGGAGTTGGTGTTTCTCGGTTTTTATAGTGGTATGACTAGAGAAGTGCCTGTGGATTAGTTTCATTTTCAGAAGATATACAGGGAGTGGTAGGAAGTCGTAAACATTTATCATTTAGAGATGGTGTACCGTGGCAAGCAAGTGTTTTTTTTTGTTTTTTTTTGGTATACAAGATCTAGGCTCATGTAAGAGCTGACATTAATCACACAAAAAAAACGGACATGTAAAACATATAATAAAGGCAGCGGGAGACAAGATGGGGAGAGAGAGGGAAGCACACAAGTACAACAGTAGAGAACAGGGACATCGGAAGATCTGTGGGAGGGAGAAGGCTTGGGGGAAGGAGGAATGGGAAAGGGGGGGGAGGTGGGAGAGGTATAAAACACATAAACACTGCTCGGACTTCCAGGAAAGAAGTTAGTATTTCAAAAAAGTGAATCTGGGGTGAATTAACGGGGGTAGAAAAGATTAAGCTTTTGGATGGGTGAAGATAAGAGATGGTGGTGAACAGCTGTTTTAAAGACCTGGAGGGAGGAGTGGGATTGAAGAGAGTGAGGGAGTTTGTTCCAGAGGCGGGAGAAAAGAGGAATGAAAGAGTGAAGGTGAGCAGAGAGTCTTGATTTTGGCAATTTCACCAGAAGAGGGTTGCTGGCAGATCTTGTGCGACCTGTAGGAATATTTGGGGGACAGAGCACAGATATAGCTGGGGGAGCTAGGCCGGAGAGGAGTCGGTAGAAGACAGAAAGACCACCAACCTGCCTGCGGTGAGAGAGAGAAAGGCCCTCAGAGTTAGCTTCATCATGGGAGATTCCAATGATTCTGAAAGCTTTGGTTTCAACAGTGTGAAGCCGAGCTAGGTGTGAGGCAGGAGCACCGGCCCATAGGGGAGAACAGTATTCCATTGAGCTGTGGATGAAATTTTTGTATGTGGCAAGGAGCTCAGGTGTGCCAAGGAAGGACTTCGCACGACGGCAGATGCCCAGTCGGCGACTGGCTTTGGAAGCCAGCTTGGAAATGTGGTTTTCCAAGGAACGATCATGGCAGATAGTGAGACCCAAAAGCTTGAGTGACAGAACATCTTGGCGAGGATTGTTGCGAAAGTAGATGGGAGGGTTGTCAAATTCAGAAGTATTACATGTACAGTCAGACCTCTGTATCAGGCACCTGTATGGTTATTACAAACATTCAGGACATATTTTCGTTAGTGCATAATTTTCGGGTAATCACAATCCACAAAGTCGGAAATTAACCCAGAAATAAAGAAAAATAGAGAAAAACAATAAAGAATACTAATACGAAAATCACTTTGTCCTGGCAAGTTGAATACATATAGAAGGCCGTACATTTGAAAATATTCTAAATAAAGATGAGATTGCCCAAATAAGTTATCCAAAAATCAAATAACTTCTCCACACTATATATACATTGTCTCGGTTTTCGTCTACCTTGTGTAGCAAAGGGCTTATCTCGTATGGCTTTTCTTAGTTGCTTTAGGCAGTCTTCTTGGGGCCAGCAGAGCAGAGCCTCTACTAATGTTTTCTACTTTTATAACAATGTTGATTGTTATGAATATTACTTGGTGTGAGAAGAAACCAAGCTTGCAATATTTAATTTGCATTGATCATAATCTTCAAAAACTTGTCCTGCAATGAAGAATAAAATCACGTCTCTCACCAATAAT
Organism: Myxine glutinosa; assembly: GCF_964187855.1. Classification (NCBI taxonomy): domain Eukaryota; kingdom Metazoa; phylum Chordata; class Myxini; order Myxiniformes; family Myxinidae; genus Myxine; species Myxine glutinosa. The sequence goes on from NC_136267.1 coordinate 178,124,288, forward strand.
TGTAAGGATCAACCAATCAGCTCTCATCTAATCAACATAACTCATTTACTCTTGATTAGGTGAGAGCTGATTGGTTGTTCCCTCCAATAACAGTTTAGAGACGTGATTGAGTCTCAATATTTGTATGACGCCTGTTTTTGGCATTGCACATGGTACATGTGCTGAGAGGCTTGATTGTGCATATTTATGTGTATGCTGTCACCGATGACTCGCTAATTAGCAATGAAAACTGGTCTGAGGCTGATTTTGGCTTGGAACGTTGGGATTCTCTTGCATGTGCTACTTGTGAATGTCTGCAGCTGTGGAGGAACCCACGCAGGGTTTGAAACAGCAAAGCACTTACTTTGTGCAGCTTTTCCTGGTTGATTTATGCAGCTTTCTTTGGCTGGAATAACAGAGGATTAATAAATAGGTACATCTCTAGCAGCACATATTTTCACAGGAATGGTAACCGTGAACCAATATGCCACTCCATCAATTGCTGCAACTATCCTGACCAACAAGGAATCACTGCCCACATCCACTCTTTTTTTGAAGGCATCCAATACACCGTTAACTAGAACGGCAATAAGTAGAGCACATACCTCTGCTCGGCTGAACAGTTATGTTTTGGATCCCACTAATAGAACCGATCTGGATATGGACCTGAACCAAAATCCAATTGGCTGGGTTTTGTCACCTAACAAACTCATCCAGCAAGTTTTGTCATAATCCGTTCGCAATATTTGTAATATCATGATATACTTTATATCGTTTTGGCCATATCAGTCAATGAGGATATGGTGGAGGAGGTAATAAGCATTTTAAATTGACACCAAGAAATAGAAAAATTAGATCAAAATATTGTCGTGTCCGCAGCCAGTTAACACCAGCCTTGGACGGATAAGCCGAACCAGCTTTAACTAGTGAGGTGATCTCCAATGTTGGCGGTTATTGACATGCGCAGGACTGAAGAGACACGAAACGTTTGACTACACGAAAACACGGGTTTAATGCGAAACCCAACTAAATACACGACAAATAGAAAATGCACGATAATGATTCAGAAGAAAATAAGTACGGATGAAAATAATGAAAATAAATGCTGAGGTAAAATCCTATGGTGAGGTACCTCCACAAAGTCACAACCATGCACACAGGGTAAAGTAACAAAATAATAATTCACTGGTCAGCACTTAGCTGTGGCCCCAAAATGGGCCCTTTTGGTAAGGTCGGTGGCTGTTGAAACCCTCAGCCACCAGGTGGGAAACCTGGAAAAAATGTGGCGTCAAAGGCGAGTCGTGAAGACGGCCCTCTTTCTTCTCTCCCTCTTTTCTTATTGATGCACCTCCTCTGTTTGGAAAGGACAGTGTGGCCTCAAGCTCCTCGAAGAGTCCAGCAGTCCAAGCTCCCCCACGATCGTCGCAGAAAAACGCTCTCCTCAAAAGCACACAAACATAGCCAAGCTCCTTCACCAGGACCAACCACACGCTTCACTCGCGGGGCGTGGCCCGCCGGTCCTGTCCCCACGCCCACCATACCATGTTACTCCGCCTCTCCTGGGTGGGTACTTGCTGTGCCGTGTCTATGGAGCATGCATAACTTGGCAAGCGATTCCATACTTGGCCGGCTGTACTGGAAACAATGTTAGGAATGACTACAGAGTAGGATGGTTCAAAAATTTGAAGATTGGATTGTCATTTCTCCACAAACCTGCCCCTATTCCTATTGAAGAAAGTAGTTTGTGTTGAAAGTTTGAGCTTGATTGGACAATATTTAGAGGTTGCTCAAAATGTTGACACATTTTAATGAATAATAAGATACAGAAATTTTAGCATCATAGATCAATTCATGGATAATTATCTATTTTCAATTACTCAAATTATTTATTATTGTTATTGTTGTTGTTTGTTTGTAAACTAATAAATAATTATGTACAATGTACATGTATGTTCAATTGTTCATTGTTCATTGTTCATTGTTCAATGTTCAAATTAAGATTAAGTCAAATTAAACTATAGTCAAATTAAGATTAAAAACAAAACAGTAGATTCAACATTCATGTATTAATTTGACAATAAATCATTTATCGGAAAAAATAAATCATCCATCAGAAAATATAAATATCTATCAGAACAATTAAAACAAAGTAAACATCAGAATACACATAATTTGAATGATTTTACGTAACATTGTTTTCAGAAACTTGTGTTTCAAAACATTGCCTACTTCTTTGACAAGATGGCTTTGGTTGACACTGGAAAGTTTTCACGAATTCATTGTCCCCTGAATCGGAGCTTTCAATCTCAGACTCATCATCATCATCAACCACAACCGATGTTGATGGAACAGATTGCATTGCTGTTAGAGTCTCAGCAGCATGTTTCTTCTTTCTTTTATCTTCATTCTCAAGCCTGATACGCTTTCTGTTCTCCTTCACTGCCAGAGTGTTGTCCACAGATCCCATACGTGAACTTGAGGGATCCTCACGCTGCATGATAAGGAATGCTTTGTCTTCTTCATTCGTCATTTTCTCAAGCGCATCATTTGGTGAGATATCGAAGAGGGATTGAAGATCATATTTGAACATCTGCTCTTTCACTCTATAGTTTTCGAATGTCTTGGTTCTATTTTTCTTTACCAGTTTGTAGGCATCATACAACTTCAAAAGTTGGCACTCACAGGAATCTACTCTCTGCACTGGAATTCGTGCTTTCTCCCAGTATGCACACGCAGCTTGTACACTAAGTTTGGCACTTTCACGAACTGTATGGTGTTCTTGTATGTGATGGTACACCATTTTCTGCAATATGTGTCCTTTGGTTGGTAGTCCCCCACATATTATTTCCTTTTCAGACTTGCCCAGCAACCAAACTGTGGAAGAGCTGCGAGTTTCTGCCATCTGAAAAAAACAGGATAAATTTAAAATGTTATTTTTTGAGCAACCTCTAAATAAGTTCCAATTGATTTCATATTTGGTTCATATGATCTTTATAAACATAGGAACAAGGGCAGCCTTGTGGAGCATGGATTTGTAATAGTATTAAATATTACATGTATCTGTGGACCACCCTACTACAGAGGGTATCATGAACAGGGGAAATTAACCTTAAACCCTACTACTAATTAACACGTCATCATCCCTCGCATGATGAACATTTAAACAACCTTAAGCTACATTTTCCCTACTTATGTATATCGAAATGCTCCTACACGTCGCACGGTCCATACTATTTCTATACAATTTTACCTTTTCTACGGTATTCTCTTACCTACCCCCATAAACGTAACAATATTTTTCATAAACAAAACTGAGGCCTATGGAGTTAGTTGCTGGAGGTTGCCGGTTTTAATTTCTGGCTTTAGTTGCAGTCTGTGAAAGATGAAACTGCCTACATGAAAGATAGCAGTTTCAGTTACGACACTGCTCTTTGCAGTATCAGTCAGTTTACACAGGTGTTAGTCACCACCGCCGCACCCGCTCCCCCTCAAACCACCTGCCCCCCCTTATCCTGCCATCCCCTGTCTCAATTCTCCCCAGTCTCCCCCACTGACCTCTCTGAACTCCTCATAGGAATGAAAACTGCCACCTGCACTCTTGACCCCATCCCCTCCAGCTTTGTCAAGGCCTCCCTTCCTGCTCTCTCTCCACTTATCATTGCAACAATAAACTCCTCCCTGTCTACAGGCATCGTCCCACCATCCCTCAAAATTGCTGCTGTTACCCCCATTCTGAAAAAACCTGTACTAAACCCTGACACCCTAAACAACTTCAGACCCATCTCCAACCTACCCTTTCTGTCGAAAGTTTTAGAACGCGCTGTAGCCACTCAACTCAAACATCACCTCTCTGCCAATAATCTGTATGAAACATTCCAATCCGGATTCCGCTCCAACCACAGAACTGAAACTGCTCTCCTCAAAATCACCAACGACCTTCTCCTCTCCTCTGACGCTGGCAACCTCAACATTCTAATCCTCCTCGACCTCAGCGCCGCCTTTGACACCATCAATCACACCATCCTCCTCACCCGACTTGAAACCACCTTTAACGTTACCGGCACTGCCCTCTCTTGGATTAAATCATACCTCTCTGACAGACGCCAGTTCATCTCCATCAATAACTGCAAATCCCCCACTGCTCCCCTCCCCCAAGGTGTCCCCCAAGGTTCAGTTCTTGGCCCCCTCCTCTTCATCCTTTACCTGTCCCCCCTTGGTCACTTAATCCGCCGTCATGGTCTCCAAATCCACTGCTTCGCTGATGACATCCAGCTTTTCATCTCCACCAAGTCCATCTCCACCGCCACCTACTCTATCCTGACAAACTGCATCACTGAAATAAAATCCTGGCTTCAAATCAACTTCCTCAAACTTAACTGTGATAAATCTGAAATAATCATCATTGGCCCAAAAACGCTCATAAAATCCACCCATAACTTTGCCCTCAACATCGATGGTATCCCAGTATCCACCTCCCCTCACATCCGGAATCTTGGCATCATCTTTGACCAAACCCTCTCCTTCGACAAATACACTAAACAGGTCACAAAGACAGCCTTCTTTCACCTGAAAAACATTGCCCATCTCCGTCCATCCCTCTCCTCCATGGCTGCAGAAACCCTCATCCACGCCTTCATCACCTCCCGTCTGGACTACTGCAATAGCCTCCTCCTCTATGGTTCACCCTCAACAATCACCAATAAACTCCAATACATTCAGAACTCCGCTGCCCATCTACTCACCCATTCCCGGACCCGTGACCACATCACCCCCATCCTTTACAAGCTTCACTGGCTCCTCATCTCCCAGAGAATCCAGTACAAAATCCTCCTCTTGACCTACAAAGCCCTCCATAACCTGGCCCCATCCTACCTGGCTGACCTCCTCTCCAGACACACTCCCAACCGCAACCTTCACTCTGCTGGTACCAACCTCCTGACCCCCCCCCCCCCCATCCGGACCAAATTCAGATCCTGGGGGGACAGGGCCTTCTCCATCGCTGCTCCCACCCTCTGGAACTCACTACCTCACACCATCAGAGACTCCTCCTCACTCACCACATTCAAAACATCACTCAAGACGCACCTGTTCAACACTGCATTCAACATTTAACCCACAGCATTTAACCCCTGACTATCTCTTCTCCTTCTCCCTCCTTTTTGCTTTAAATATTTCCCTATTGATTCTTGTCTTTTGCAATTGTTTTTATGTTTTGCTATGCATTATGTTTTGCACTCTGTCAAAGCGTCTTTGGGCTTCCTGAAAAGCGCTATATAAAATAAATGCATTATTATTATTATTATTATTATTATTAGAAGGCTCTTAAGGTAATACCAGCCCAAAACTTTGGAATGGAATTAATCCATGGATGCGTTTCTGGCTCATTGACCTTCGTCAGCATGGAGTGTGAAGTTCTGTGTCTTTCACAAACTGCAAGTCATACTGGAAGTTGCATTTGAACTTTAATATCGTATTTCCTTTCTGGAATTTAAATTTCTCACAAACGTTGTATTGGACGCCTCAACAGAGTGGATGCATGTCAGGCCTTGTTGGTCAGGACCTTGCAGCAATTCTTGGTCTGGCACATGAGTTAATTCATTGTCGTCATTCTAGCGAAGAGGTGCTCTCGGATATAATCCCTTTTGGGACGGCTTGCCAATTCAACTCTTGGGGGAAATATCATTCATTCCACGGTGATGGAGGTCAGTGAGCCGGAAACATGTCCTTTGGTTGATTCTCTCCTCAAAGCGTTTGCTGCCTCCTGCATTGCCCCAAAAGGCTTCCAATGTCCCTATTGCCTGACTGATACAGTGGGAAGCAGTGTAGCAGCTGTTTAATCTTGATTTTATTCCCCACGCATTATGGACCGTCTTCCTCGTGCTTCTCAAACAGGGTATTGCATCAATGACGTGCGCTGTCCTTCATAGAGAGCTCAAGAAGTGTGTCCTGTCTCATCGAAGTTGATAGGAGATGACATGAAAGATCCAATGGTACATTTTGAAGAAGGTATTACAAGCTGTCATTACCTTGTGAGAGAGTGGCAACCTGCCAGGTTCGTCATGGGCAAGCCAATGTTCGAGAAACAAAATGGCCATTTCCATGTTATCATGGATGGATAAAATTGAGACTTCTCACGACATGTATGAGAAACCTTTATATAATGGCCATTGACAGATTATAATTACAATAGTACTAGTGATAATAGCATGGTGTTGGCTTAACGGTTAAGGTGGCTGGATTGAGATCACAATGTCGTGAGTTCAAGCCTCTGCCATGCTGTTAAATTAACATCAGGTTGGTTGACTCAGCGTGTCATCCTTCCAGGATCAACAAAATGAGTACCACCTTACTGGAGTGAATGAGCCAAAATGAGTACCACCTTACTGGAGTGAATGAGCCAAAATAAGTACCACCTTACTGGAGTGAATGAGCCAAAATGAGTACCACCTTACTGGAGTGAATGAGCCAAAATGAGTACCACCTTACTGGAGTGAATGAGCCAAAATGAGAACCACCTAACTGGAGAGAATGAGCCAAAATGAGTCCCACCTTACTGGAGTGAATGAGCCAAAATGAGTACCACCTTACTGGAGTGAATGAGCCAAAATGAGTATCACCTAACTGGAGTGAATGAGCCAAAATGAGTATCACCTAACTGGAGTGAATGAGCCAAAATGAGTACCACCTTACTGGAGTGAATGAGCCAAAATGAGTACCACCTTACTGGAGTGAATGAGCCAAAATGAGTCCCACCTTACTGGAGTGAATGAGGCAAAATGAGTACCACCTTACTGGAGTGAATGAGCCAAAATGAGTACCACCTTACTGGAGTGAATGAGCCCAAATGAGTACCACATTACTGGAGTGAATGAGCCAAAATGAGTACCACCTTACTGGAGTGAATAAGCCAAAATGAGTCCCACCTTACTGGAGTGAATGAGCCAAAATGAGTACCACCTTACTGGAGAGAATGAGCCCAAATGAGTACCACATTACTGGAGTGAATGAGCCAAAATGAGTACCACCTTACTGGAGTGAATGAGCCCAAATGAGTATCACCTAACTGGAGTGAATGAGCCAAAATGAGTATCACCTAACTGGAGTGAATGAGCCAAAATGAGTACCACCTTACTGGAGTGAATGAGCCAAAATGAGTACCACCTTACTGGAGTGAACGAGCCAAAATGAGTCCCACCTTACTGGAGTGAATGAGCCAAAATGAGTACCACCTTACTGGAGTGAATGAGCCAAAATGAGTACCACCTTACTGGAGTGAATGAGCCAAAATGAGTACGACCTTACTGGAGTGAATGAGGCAAAATGAGTACCACCTTACTGGAGTGAATGAGCCCAAATGAGTACCACATTACTGGAGTGAATGAGCCAAAATGAGTACCACCTTACTGGAATGAATGAGCCAAAATTAGTACCACCTTACTGGAGTGAATAAGCCAAAATAAGTACCACCTTACTGGAGTGAATGAGCCAAAATGAGTACCACCTTACTGGAGTGAATGAGCCAAAATTAGTACCACCTTACTGGAGTGAATGAGCCAAAATGAGTACCACCTTACTGGGGCGAATGAACCAAAATGAGTACCACCTTACTGGAGTGAATGAGACAAAATGAGTACCACATTACTGGAGTGAATGAGCCAAAATGAGTACCACCTAACTGGAGTGAATGAGCCAAAATGAGTACCACCTTACTGGAATGAATGAGCCAAAATGAGTCCCACCTTACTGGAGTGAATGAGCCAAAATGAGTACCACCTTACTGGAGTGAATGAGCCAAAATGAGTACCACCTTACTGGAGTGAATGAGCCAAACTGAGTACCACCTTACTGGAATGAATGAGCCAAAATGAGTACCACCTTACTGGAGTGAATGAGCCAAAATGAGTACCACCTTACTGGAGTGAATGAGGCAAAATGAGTACCACCTTACTGGAGTGAATGAGCCAAAATGAGTACCACCTCACTGGAATGAATGAGCCAAAATGAGTACCACCTTACTGGAGTGAATAAGCCAAAATGAGTACCACCTTACTGGAGTGAATAAGCCAAAATGAGTACCACCTTACTGGAGTGAATGAGCCAAAATGAGTACCACCTTACTGGAGTGAATGAGCCAAAATGAGTACCACCTTACTGGAGTGAATGAGCCAAAATGAGTACCACCTTACTGGAGTGAATAAGCCAAAATGAGTACCACCTTACTGGAGTGAATAAGCCAAAATGAGTCCCACCTTACTGGAGTGAATAAGCCAAAATGAGTACCACCTTACTGGAGTGAATGAGCCAAAATGAGTACCACCTTACTGGAGTGAATGAGCCAAAATGAGTACCACCTTACTGGAGTGAATGAGCCAAAATGAGTACCACCTTACTGGAGTGAATGAGCCAAAATGAGTACCACCTTACTGGAGTGAATGAGCCAAAATGAGTACCACCTTACTGGAGTGAATGAGCCAAAATGAGTACCACCTTACTGGAGTGAATGAGCCAAAATGAGTACCACCTTACTGGAGTGAATGAGCCAAAATGAGTCCCACCTTACTGGAGTGAATAAGCCAAAATGAGTACCACCTTACTGGAGTGAATGAGCCAAAACCCTTGATCTCTTCTACCCACGTTAATTCACCCCAAAACCACTTCTTCTTTTTTTGAAATACCGACTTTTTTCTTTCCTGGAATTCCTAGCAGTGTCCATGTGTTTTTTTTTTAATCTTTCCCTCCCCCCCTTCCCATGCCCCTTCCCCCAAGCCCTCTCCCTCCCATAGATCTCCCGATGTCCCTGCTCTCAAATGTTGTACTTGTGTGCTTCCCCCTCTCTCCCCATCTTGTCTCCCGCTCCCTTTATTTCGTCTTATGTGTCCGTTTGTTTTTTTTGTCATTAATGTTAGCTCTTACACGTGCCTCGATCTTGTATACAAAAAAAAATAGAGTATCCTCTGTCGGAATGGCGACCCGTCCAGGATTGTGCCCAACAGCCAAGAAACTGCTTCGGCAGCCCTATGCATCTGAAGATGCAAAAAGGAGTGGTCATCATCATCATCATCATCAATAATAATACGTCATTTTCAGAGAACAACATGCCAAGTGTTTATTACAAATGTTATAGGAACTTCGGTAAACTTTTGTTCACATTTTGTCAGATCACACCCAAGAATGTGTGGTAATAGAGATGTCCCTCTGTTGTCGATTACCGCACATTCCTGCTACAATTCTGTTCACTGATCCTTGCACACAAAAGTGTGCAGAAATCCATCTCAGTTGGGATCATGCCTTACATTGCCACACGCACGTGCCGAGTGAGTGCATTGTTGAACATGAGCCATGAAACTGGGTGTCTCAATCAACACTGTATTATTTGTCATGGTATAGGTATGCTCTTTCAACGATTGACTGGACATGGACTAATGGTGCCTGTCGTGTCTTTACCGATGATAGCAGGGGAGTTATGGCAAAAGACTGGAAGTAGATTTTGTATTATAAGGATGAGACAAGATAAAAACTGTAAATGGAGTGATTTGTGGCTCCCAGACTTTTATGTCAGTAATTGGGCTTACCTTACATCCAGCCTTATAAATATACAGTGCATTCAGAAAGTATTCACACCCCTTGACTTTTTTACATTTTGTTGTGTTACAGCCTGAACTGAAATGGATTAAATTGGGATTTTTTTTTTTTCTGATCAACACATAACATCCCGTAACGTCAAAGTGGAATATTTTTGTTAGAATTTTTTCCAGAATAATTAAAAATGAAACTCTGAAATGTCTTGAGTCAATATATAAGTATTCAACCCCGATGCTATGACACTCCAAATTGAGCTCAGGTGCATCCAATTTCCTTTGATCATCCATGAGGTGTCTCTACAACTTGATTGGAGTCCACCTGTGGTCAATTCAATTGATTGGACATGATTTAGAAAGAAACACACCTTTCTGTATAAGGTCCCATTTTTGACAGTGCAGGTCAGAGCAGAAACTCCACCATGAGGTCCAAGGACATGTCCGTAGATCTCTGAGATAGAATTGTGAGGAGGCATAGATATTTGGGCAGGGTATAAAACAAATTCTAGAGTGTTGAAAGTTTCCAAGAGCACAATGAGCTCCATCATTAGGAAATGGAAAGAATATGGAATGACCAAGACTCTTCCTAAAGCTGGCCGTCTGACCAAACTGAGCAACTCGGCAAGAAGGACCTTGGTAAGGGAGGTGACCAAGAACCTAATGAGCACTCTGACAGAACTACAGAGTTCCTTGGCAGAGATGGGAGAACCTGCTGGAAGGACAACAGTCTCTGCAGCACTTTACAAATCCATGTTTTACGGGGGAGTGGACAAACGGAGGCCACTCCTGAGAAAAAGGCACATGACAGCATGCCTGGAGTTTGCAAAAAGGCACATGAAAGACTGAGGGCATGAGGCAAAATATTCTGTGGTCTGATTAGACGAAAATTGACCTATTTGGTCTGAATACAAAGTGCTACATCTGGCAGAAACCGAGCACAGCTCACCACCCTTCTAACACCAGCCGTACCGTGAAGCATGATGATGGCAACATCATGTTATGGGGATGCTTTTCAGCGGCAGGGACTAGGAGTCTTGTAAGGATAGAGGGACCAATTAATGGAGCCAAATACAGGCAAATCCTTGAGGAAACCCTGCTTCAGAGTGCAAAAGACCTTAGACTGCGACCAAGATTTACGTTCAAACAGGACAATGACCCCAAGCATACAGCAAAAGCAACACTTGAATGGCTTCAGAACAAGAACGTGAAAGTACTTGAGTTCCCCAGCCAAAGCTCAGACTTAATTCCCATGAAGAATCTGGAGAAAGACTTGAAGATTGCTGTTCATCGATGCTCCCCATCCAACCTGACATATTTTGAGCAAATATGCAAGGAAGAATGAGAGGAATTCCACACATACAGATGTACAAAGCTGATACAGACGTATCCAAGAAGACTCGAAGCTGTAATCGCTGCCAAATACACTTCTACGAAGAAGTGACTCAGGGGGTTGAAACAAACAGTCGGTGTTTGACTCTAACACCCTGGCCAAATTCATGCTCAAATTAGTAAGGACGTTACTTCAGCAGTATGGCGGATTTTATAAGTGGGGAAGAGGGCACACTTCAGTGATGACGCAGCACAGAAGGGGTAGGTAGCCTCTCTGTCTTTGACCACCCCCTTTCTGGTCTTGCACTCTCTGCCATTACCATCCACCACCTCCACTCCAGCTTTCTGCAAGACACCTGCAGTCTGCTAGTAGCCCACTTATAGCGAAACTCTCAAAATCCAGGCTCACTGCTCACCTCCACTCATTTGTTCATCTCTACTCTCCCATGTGGTTGGTGGATCCAACTTCCTTAGTCTGTTCAAACACATGCTTCCGTCCAGGGCTTTAAGATAGCTGCTCACAACCATTGCCATCCATACTGATGATTTTTTTTTTTTGTATACAAGATCGAGGCTCGTGTAAGAGATAACATCAATCAAAAAAAACAAACGGACACACAAAACATACAAAAAAGGGAACGGGAGACAAGATGGGGAGAGAGGGAAGCACACAAGCACAACAGCAGAGAACAGGGACACTGGAAGATCTGTGGGAGGGAGAGGGCTTGGGGGGAGGAGGCATGGGAAGGCGGGGCGGGATGGGGAAGTATAAAACACATGGACACTGCTGGAACTTCCAGGAATGAAAAAAATCGGTATTTCCAAAAAGAAAAGTGGATTTGGGGTGAATTAAGAGGGGTAGAAGAGATCAAGGTTTTGGATGGGGGGGGGATAAGATATGGTGGCGAACAGCTGTTTTAAAGACCTGGAGGGAGGAGTGGGATAGGAGAGAGTGAGGGAGTTTGTTCCAGACGCGGGAGTAAGCGGGAGTTATTATTAATATTATTACCTGTGCAACTAAAAGTGGACACCTTTTCACCTCTGTTTGTCTGTCTGTTTGTTTGTTTGTCTGTGAGCAGGATATCTCAAAAAAGTTATGGATGGATTCGGACGAAATTTGGTAGACAGTGTGGGTCTGTAATGAGAATGAATTGATTATATTTTGTTGAAGATACAGATCTGGATCCAGATCCTCAAATTTTTAAAGTGAGTCTTCACCATTGAGAGATAGGGCCAAAAACGATATACGGTACGCTATTTAAAAAAGTTATAGACGGATTCATAGGAAACTTGATGGATAAGGTGCGTGCATGACAAGAACAAGGCAATTTGATTTTGGTTAAGGTACTACCTAAACGGTTGCAAATTCCAAATTCCTGCCATAACATGCGTAATACATGGGTGGGTGACGCAGTGCCTCAAGATGTGATGGAAATGAGCAGACACAAGAAAAGAGAAACCTTTCTTTAATTGGTTTCTTCATCTAGAATATGTTATTCTTTTGCAACAATCGAGACGAACCTCAAACAAGCAATACGTCATTACACAAGTGTCCCGTTAAGAACGCATTCTGACCACCACTCAACAAGACATCGATGTTCTACCTCCTTCTGTATTCCGCTCGGCCCATCTGCTGGTTCTGGCCCAATGCCCGACGTCATTCCCAGCAACCTTCATGTCCGTTTTACACGAACAGAACAGTAAACACACTGATTGCACAAGCAGTTAGTGCTCAGACCATGGAGGAAATCTGAATAATGTTTTCCTTTGGAATGATAACTGGAGCGCAAGTTGACCGTGACAGCGAATGGTAATCCATATGGATTTAGGTCTTGTGGCATTCGAGAGGCATTAACATTGATGACTTTTTTTAAAGAGGATCTAAGTTTTGTAGTGGAACGGCCACACACACACACACATCTCACACGCATGGACACGAGATACAACACAGGACTGTTCGACGAGACAAACAGAGCCACTGAGCTTGGGGGGAAATGACGTCACTTCCTGGGGCACTCTCGGTACCGGCGACGTCACTACAATGGTGCCCCCATTGTCACCACAATCAGTGAGGTATTTCCTCCTCCATGAGGATACCAACCTACGGGGATTGTCCATGATTTTATCCTTTCAAATGCTGAACATGAAGCAGGAGACCCTTATTATCTAAGTTACATAAACTAGTGAGGGAACCAATCCTTTCGGATAAGATGATTCCCCCAGAAGTACAAATGGGATAATTTCGGCAGAATTAAGAAACTGATTAATTTCCCTAGAATTGCCTATTTCAATTTGACTTGTAATAGCTCCTCCCACCCGGTGCAGTTTCATGGCATGGAATACACATGGACACATTTGGGGTCCTCTGCCAGACGGAACCCCCGAGATTATGATTTTTTTTTTAAACTCCTAAAACCTTTCCGTTCACATCCCGAGTAAAACCATAACTTTTCAACTCATTCCAACCAGCGGTTCAGGTGCACACATGAGGCAAACACACAGACACAGACACAGACAGACACAGACAGACACAGACAGACACACACAGGCATACAGACACACACACACACACACACACACACACACACACACACACAAATAAACACACTTACACACAAAGGCACACGCACACAGACACACACACACAGGCACACATACCAACACACACACACAAAGACACACAGACACACCCAGACACACACACAAAGAGATGCACACAGACACACAAGCAGACACACACACAGACATTTCTCAAATTAGAGTATGGTAACACTTAATAATGATAATGAGCTTAGTTTGTTCTAAACACAACCTGCACTTTAGTTAAAACCCCATTCTGGATCTGCCCAAGTTGTTGGGTTACTGGATGACGGAATTTAAGTTTGTGTTAAAAATCCAAATAGTCCTAAATTTACTGGGTGCCAATAACCAGGTGTCAATAACCAGGTTGATCATCTTCAAATGAACTCACCTGTTTCTTTTCTAACCTTTCTCTAATGGCAGCAATATTCAATTCCTTCCAGTTTTTCGGACCCTCACCTAATCTCTGTGGGTTTCCATTCAAACTTGTCTCCAATACGTTGTTCGTTTTAAAAATTAAATATTCTTCTATTAAATGATCCTTCATTTAGAGTTGCCTTGGAATGTACAGGTTTTGATTACTGGATCATGAACACCGGTTTAGGTTTATGAACCAGTGACAACGGAGGGAAAATGCAAAAGTACAAATCCGATCCTTCTTTCAACAATTTTGGTTCTTGGCTGTAAAGGAAGAATGTTGAACAAAGTCCGAGTTGGAAAAATATGTATTTTTTGTGAATGAAGGCCTTGTAGGTGAGATTGTCAAAAGTTCAGATTGGCCAGGGAAACACCTTGCACGATGGAGGATGCCCAGTCGGCGCCTGCCCTTGGAGGCCATATTGGAAATATTATATGCCCAATAAATACCATGGCTGATGCTAGTGATGCTCAATAATTTGAGTAACTTACCCTCTTCAATGTTTTTTTATGGGAAGTAGGTGGGAGGGTTTACCAGATGCTCCTTTCGGAGAGACCGGGTGATGCGTGGGATTTGTCAGCACTGTAAAGTAAAGCCTGATTGTGTCATACCTGCGGAACACGAAGTGGGGGTAAAAGGTGGTGTTTGCGAGCGGTCAAATAGGAGGAAAATTAACCCTGCATTAACATCTATTGTCTTTGGTAATACTTAGTCACTGAGGAACAAATTGAACCAGAACGGCACTCAGTAGAGGACAAACCTCCACCTGGTTGGCCGTATCACTCGATGGTGAATAATCACTTCAAAAATTCTACAAGCTGGGTCCGGATCCGGATCTCCACCAAAATCGAATCGATTCTTCCTTGTCACACACACAACCTGTCCAACAGATTTCGTCCAAATCCGTCAATAACGTTTTGAGATATTCTGCTATGCATCGTTTTTGGCCATATCTCTCAATGGTGAAGAATCACTTAAAAAATTAAATAATTCTCATATCCGAATCCATATTCAGATCTTCAACGAAATCCAATCGATTCGTCCTTGTCAGACACCCAACTGGTCCAACAAGTTTCGTCCAAATCCGTGGACAACTTTTTAAGATATCCTGGTATGTATCGTTTTTGGCCCGATCTCCCAATGGTGAAGAATCACTTAAAAAATTAAATAATTCTCATATCCGAATCCATATTCAGATCTTCACCGAAATCCAATGAATTCTTCCTTGTTAGACACCCAACCTGTCCAACAGGTTTCGTCCAAATCCGTGGACAACTTTTTGAGATATCCTGCTTTGTATCGTTTTTGGCCCGATCTCCCAATGGTGAAGAATCACTTAAAAAATTAAATAATTCTCATATCCGAATCCATATTCAGATCTTCACCGAAATCCAATGAATTCTTCCTTGTTAGACACCCAACCTGTCCAACAGGTTTCGTCCAAATCCGTGGACAACTTTTTGAGATATCCTGATTTGTATCGTTTTTGGCCCGATCTCCCAATGGTGAAGAATCACTTAAAAAATTAAATAATTCTCATATCCGAATCCATATTCAGATCTTCACCGAAATCCAATGAATTCTTCCTTGTTAGACACCCAACCTGTCCAACAAGTTTCGTCCAAATCCGTGGACAACATTTTAGGATATCCTGGTATGTATCGTTTTTGGCCCGATCTCCCAATGGTGAAGTCACTTCAAAAAAATTCTAGTAGCCGAATCCGAATCTATATCGTCACCAAAATCTAACCATTTCGTGCTTGTCACATACACTACCTCTCTGCCAAGTATTGTCCGAATCCGCCCAGAACCTTTTGAGATATTTTGTTCACAACAGACAGACAAGGGTGAAAACAATGTCCATCCACCTTTGGTAGCGTAGGTAATACGAGTTTGGCAGTAATAATAACAACCGTATAACCCTCACCCTGGTCCAAGCATATCTGGGCTTTGTGAAAAGCGAGCTGAAGCTCAAGTAGTTAGGGCAGGAAGGTGTGCTACAAGGCCATGAAGACCAATGAGAATGTGGTCGAATGGACCATCGGGCCCACTAGTCTTCAATAAATGGTTCACGGAAGTGGATGTGAGTGCTTTAATCGAAGGTATTCAGTTGCCACATGGAGTGGATATATTATTTATTTATTTATTGCACATTCATTGCACAAAATTACTGGGAAGATGAATTTCATGTGTATAGATCAATAAAAAATAATTAGTCAAGAGACAATATTCCGATATCTGAGGGTAGCCGTGCACCTGTGAATGTTAAATTCCATACCCTGGACTTTTCCTCTGGTGTTTCTTGTATGAATCCCATTTGGCCCGGAGACCCCTCGCCAGCTGCATCTTGCACCAAGCTGGGAAATTGGATGATCATAAGGAGTTATATTCCTGATAGACCTAACGCAATAACGCATGCTCATATGTTCTTTCTACCTCCATTTTATCAAAGTTTTCTCATAAGTGGCACACCTTGACAATTATTTGTGACGAATATCTAATGAAATTATGTTATTTAATGAACATCTCTTTGTAGTGCTCCTTTCCTAGGTTATGGAAATTATATAATTTTCCATTAACATTCTATCACTGCCTCCATTTCAAAAGTTTTCCAACTAAAAAACAATGAGTGACAGGTGGTTAATTATTTCTGCTCTTGCTTAAACTACTGGAAAGAGATCTTGCTGGAAAATTGATTGCTCTTGTTGCAATCAATTTTCATACTTCCTGTATGTTCTGTATTAAATTTAAATCCTTCCAAATCTCCTTCTGAGTCACAGTTGCTCTTCAGTCCCAGTTCTTTCCCTAATCTTCAACGATCCAGTTCTAATGGCTTTTGGCTTAGAACCTTTGAAAGTTATCTGTTGCCATTCTTTTTCTGGCGACAACACTAAAAAACTTATATTTACAATATTTGAAAGTATTTTTACCTTCCTTATCCAGCTCTGCACATTGTAAGTGATCCACAGTATTGTCAGACACCCTCCCCTTTCCACAAATTGGGAATGCTATTATAGGACACCTGTGCCAAAATGTCTCGGTGATTTACAATACGGAATCCCAAACTGAATATTGCTGTCAAATGCTTTTATTCCCCGTTTTTTTTTTTTAAACCGGTTACGGGTTTGTAGTGTCCCTTCTTCAAAATGACTGAAACTTGAATTAATGCTTATGTTGGATGTAAATGCTTAGCCCATCCAATTATTTGGGTTCTTTCCTTAATGCACAGTTTTGCACTCACATCCTGAGAACAGCCACAAGTTGACAAATCATGTCCAGTGGTTTTGGAGTGCAAATACGTCAAACAAACCAAAAAATAAACAAGAAGACGTCATGCGGAGCACGATACTTGCAAAATCCCCCCCTCCTCCCCCCCAAAAAATTCCATTGATACAGCAAATTGTCCATTTCATCAAGATTAAAATTGACAATCTTGATCAAAGCTCGGGTCAATAGGAAGAAAAGTGACGATTTTTCACATGAAAAAGGATGATTTTGGAAGGTTTACCTTGAGTTGACCTTTGACCTTTTAACCTCAGAAATAGTTGTTTCCCTATTTATTGACTCAATGTGCAAATGCTGTTCAATTTTCAAGTCAATCGGATGAAAATTGACAGTTTTTCAGATAAAAGGTGATGATTTTGGAAGTTTGACCTTGAGTTGACCTTTGACCTTTTGACCTCAAAAATAGTATGTTTCCCAATTTAGTGCCTCGATATGCAAATGCTGTTCAATTTTCAAGTCAATCGGTTGAGAATTGATGGCTTTTTAGATGAAAATGGATGATTTTTAAAATTTGACCTTGAGTTGACCTTTGACCTTTTGACCTCACAAATAGTTCATTTTCCAATTTAGTGACGATATACAAATGCTATTCAATTTTCCAGTCAATCGGATTTAAAATGGCGATTTGAGAAATTTGACCTCCAGATGACCTTTGACCTTTGACCTCAAAATCAATAGGCTTCTCAATTGGGACGACTTATACAATTTGGTGAAGTTTTGTGACGATCAGTTTAGAATTGTGACCTGCAGGCCAGTGACAAACAGACAAACAAACAAACAGACAGACAAACAGACAGACGTCCACAAACGGAACCGACCAATATATTTGAAAAATCTTCAATTTTGCAAGTAACAAGAAGACGTCATGCAGAGCACGATACTTGCAAAATCCACCACCTCCCCACCCCCCCCCCCCCATCCCCCAACAGGATGCCATTGATCCATTAAATTGTCCATATCATCCAGATTAAAATTGACGATCTCGATCAAAGGTGAAGTTAATCGGATGAAAAGTGACGATTTTTCAAATGAAAATTGATGATTTTAGAAGTTTCACCTTGAGTTGACCTTTTGACCTCAAAATATTATTTTTCCCAATTCAATGAGGCAATATGCAAATGCTGTTCTATTTTCAAGTTAATCGGTTGAAAATTGATGGTTTTTCAGATGAAAATTGATGATTTTGGAAATTTGACCTTTGACCTTTTGACCTCAAAAATAGTTGGTTTCCCAATTTAGAGACTCAATATACAAATGCTGTTCAATTTTTAAGTCATTCGGATTTAAAATGGCGATTTTAGAAATCTGACCTCCAGATGACCTTTGACCTCAAAATCAATAGACTTCTCAGTTGTGACGACCTCTACAACTTGGTGAAGTTTCGCGACGATCGGTTTAGAATTGTAACCTGTAACCTGTAGGTTGTAATTGTAATTGTAATTGTAACCTGTAGGCCGGTGACAAAAAAACAAACAAACAGACAAACAAACAGACAGACAGAATAACAAATGCAACCGACCAATATACTTGAAGAATCTTCGATTTTGCAAGTAACAAACAAACAGACACTTCTCAAATATATAATGATTTGCTGACTCTAAGGGGAGCGACAAAAGGGAGCACATAACCCACACGTCCTTCTCCCTCTCCAACTCCCATACCAACAAGCATACACAACAAAGAGCACATTGTGGCGGACACGAAAGCACTGACGTGGTGACATCACCCCGCACACCAAGTGGGGGTGGGCCACGCCCGGGAGAGAGGCGTGGCCTCACGATATACACGGGGCGCGCAGCCCTGAGCAGCTCAGTGTTACAGTGAGCCCTCGAATAAAGACTCTTACAAATTACCACGTTGTCCGCTTCCTCCTTGCTTACAAGTAGCGTGCGTAACACCGCGCTTTACTGGTGACCCTCGACGTTGGATCTGCCGTAGCGATCCTTCCAAACACGACGCCATTGCCATGGCCAAAAACGCGATGTCAGTTGAACTTCCCGAATTTTGGGAGGCCCAGGCCGAAGTTTGGTTCGTCCAAGCCGAAGCCCAGTTTCAGCTTCGGCGCCTCACTGACGACGACACGCGCTACTGCCACGTCGTCGCCTCCCTCGGGCCCGGCACGGCCGCTCGAGTTGTGTCCGTCCTTCGCCACCCACCGGACGGCCACAAGTACAAGGCACTCAAGCGGCTGCTCCTAGCCACATTCGGCCTCACGGAGGACGCACGGGCCGACCGCCTCCTGGATCTCCCCGAACTCGGCGACACGCGCCCGTCGGTCCGAATGGACCATATGCTGTCACTGTTGGGCGACGAAGCCCCTGGTTCTCTATTCCGGCCGCTTTTCCGTCGCCAACTTCCAGCACAGTTACGCCTCGCGTTGGCCGGGACCGTGCTAACGGAACCCCGAGCATTGGCCGCCGAGGCGGACAGGTACTTCGCGGCTTCGGACATGCGGGCGAGAGTCGGTGCGGCCCACCTCGTGGATCCCGAGGCCGATGCTGATCCACAGCATCAGCTTCCACAGCATACACAGCATGCTGATACGCACCTCGTGGCCGCTGCCACGCCACGCCCACCGCCGCGGCGAAAACCGCCACTGTGGGGAAAACCGCCGGCTCCACCGGCCTGGCGGAGCCAGCCACGCTCCTCCAGCTCCACCACCTGGTGCCGGTTCCACGCCAGGTTTTGCCACGAGGCTCGACAGTGTCATCCACCATGCTCCTTCGACAGGTCGGGAAACGCCCGGGCCGGCGCTCGATAGTGGCAATGAGCGCCGGCCGTTCGAACAGCCTGCTGTTCATCACGGACACCTTATCCGGGCACCGTTACCTGTGCGACACAGGAGCGCAGGTGAGTGTCGTTCCTGCCGGTACGTCGGACAAGCACGCCGCGGGCGGGGGCCCCGCGCTGCTTGCCGCAAACGGGACGCCCATCCGTACGTATGGAAAACGCTGCCTCTCTCTGCGGTTCGGAGGGCAGGTTTTCCGATGGTCGTTCGTCACCGCCGACGTGCCCATGGCATTGCTTGGCGCGGACTTCCTGTGCGCAAATGGGCTCCTGGTCGACGTAAAGCACAGACGTCTTGTCCAGGCCGAGAAGTTCAGCTCGCTCGCTTGTGCGCTGCCCAGCTCGTCGAGCAGCCCACTGAGTGGCTCACCGAGCGGCTTGCCAAGCGGCTTGTCGAACGGTTCGGTTCCGGCCACGTTGATCTGTACACTTCCGGCAGCAGACTAATTCACCTGCCTCCTCGCCGGCTTCCCGGCCCTCACGCGGCCCACCTTCTCGGCGGGGGCCGTCAAGCACGGGGTGGCCCATCACATCCCCACCGTCGGGCCACCGGTTACGCCCGGGCACGCCGCCTCGAGCCGACGAAGCTGGCGGTAGCAAAAGCAGAGTTCGCTACCCTGGAGCGACTCGGGATCGTTCGGCGCTCGGAGAGTGCTTGGGCGTCGCCGCTGCACATGGTGCCGAAGCACGGCAGGGGATGGCGACCGTGCGGGGACTATCGCCATCTCAATGACGCCACCACCCCCGACCGCTACCCCGTCCCCCACATTCAGGACTTTTCCGCCCGTTTGGCGGGCATGTCCTTCTTCTCGAAGGTGGACCTCATACGCGGTTACCATCAGGTCCCCGTCAGGCCGGAGGACGTCCCGAAGACGGCGGTCATCATGCCGTTCGGACTCTTTGAATTCCTGCGGATGCCCTTCGGTCTGAAGAATGCGGCTCAGGCGTTCCAGCGGCTGATGGACAGCGTCCTGCGCGACTTGGATTTTGTATATGTCTACCTGGACGATATCCTCGTCGCCAGCGCGTCCCGCGAAGAGCACCTACACCACCTCCGCACGCTCTTCGAATGCCTGGGCCAGCATGGCCTGATTGTGAACCCCGCAAAGTGCCGGTTCGGCATCGCCGAACTCGATTTTCTGGGGTACCGCGTCACCAGGCACGGAGCCGTCCCCCTACCGGCCAAGGTGGAGGCGGTGAAGGGGTTTCCGCGCCCCCACACGATCAGGGGGCTGCAGGAGTTCCTGGGCATGGTGAACTTTTACCATCGGTTCCTGCCCCGTATCGCCCAGCTCCTGCGCCCCCTGCACGAAGCTCTCCGAGGTAAGGCGGGCAAAGGCGACGTCACCTGGACCGAGCAGATGGACGCGGCGTTCACGGGCGCGAAGCTCGCCTTGGCTAACGCCACCATGCTCGCGCACCCGGCGCCCGATGCGCCGATCACCCTCACCACCGACGCCTCGGACTACGCGGTGGGCGCGGTGCACGAGCAATGGGTGCGTGGAGCTTGGCAACCGCTGGCGTTCTTTAGCCGGCAGCTTCGCCCGCCCGAACGCCGTTACAGTACCTTCGACCGCGAGTTGCTCGGGCTTCACTTGGCGGTCAGGCACTTCCGCCATCTGCTCGAGGGCCGTGCGTTCATGGCCTTCGTCGACCACAAGCCGCTGGTCTTCGCGATGGGCAAGGTCACCGAGCCGTGGTCGGCCTGGCAGCAGCGTCACCTCTCGGCCGTGTCCGAGTACACGACGGACATCCGGCACGTCGCGGGGAAGGACAACCAGGTGGCGGATTGCCTTTCCCAGGCCGTCGCCCACGCAGTCCACCTCGGCATCGACTATGCCCGGATGGCAGCGGACCAGGCCGCTCACCCCGACGTCCAAGCCTTGCGGACCGCCGTCACGGGCCTCCGCGTCACCGAGGTGCCGTTCGACGGCACGGGCGTGGCCCTCTTGTGCGACATCTCCCTCGGGCGACCTCGCCCCATCGTGCCCGCGGGCTGGCAGCGCCAGGTGTTTGACGCCATCCACGGCCTATCCCACCCGGGCACGAGGGCCTCCCAAAGGTTGATCGCCGACAAATTCGTCTGGCATGGCCTCCGGAAGGCCGTCCGCGGCTGGGCCAGGACGTGCCTCGCATGCCAGCGCGCCAAGGTGCACCGGCACACCCAGGCCCCGTTGGCCCCGTTTACGGTGCCGGAACGCCGGAACGCCGGAACACGTCCATGTGGACCTGGTGGGACCTCTGCCCCCCTCATGGGGTTTCACCCACGTCCTCACCATGGTGGACCACACCACCCGGTGGCCGGAGGCCGTGCCCTTGGCATCGACGACGGCGGCGGACGTCGCGCAGGCTTTCATCGCCACCTGGGTCACCCGGTTCGGTGCCCCCTCAGACATCTCGTCCGACCGCGGCCCCCAGTTCACCTCGCAGCTCTGGGGGGCGGTTGTGCAGGGGCTCGGGGTCCGGCTGCACCGAACCACGGCCTACCACCCCCAGGCTAACGGCCTGTGTGAGCGATTTCACCGCTCATTGAAGGCCGCGCTCCGGGCCACCCTCCGCGACGGCGGCTGGGTCGACAGGCTCTCCTGGGTCCTGCTGGGCCTCCGGACGGCGCCCAAGGAGGACCTGCGTGCAGCCGCGGCGGAGTTGGTCTTCGGGCAACTGCTGCGGGTGCCGGGCGAGTTCCTCCCCGACTCCACGGCACCATGGTCCGCGGCACAGCAGCGCTCCGCTCTGCAGGAGACCGCCCAGAGGTTCGCCCCGGTGCTGACGGCACGCCACGGGTACCCACCGACGCACGTCGCCCCGGAGCTTCGCATGGCGGAGTACGTCTTCGTCCGCCACGATGCCCATCGGACACCACTGCGGCCCACGTATGACGGGCCTTTCCGTGTGCTGGAGACCGGGGTGAAGCACTTCACCCTGGACATCGGCGGTACTCCTGACCGCGTTTCTGTGGACCGCCTCAAGCCGGCCCACCTCGACCTGGACCATCCACCGCCGGTGGCCCGACCCCCGCGTCGGGGCCGCCCCCCTGCGGGCGGACCCCCGGCACCGCCCAGCCCCGCAGCCACACCGCCCCCCGGTCCTGCACCCATCCCAGGGGCAGCCGGAGGCATCCCAGATGGCATCCCTGCATCCCAGACACCGCCAGTCGCCAGGGGGCGCTTCGGCCGGGTCATCCGTTTGCCCCGCAAACTGACCCTTCAGGTGCGCGGGGATTCTGGGGGGGCGCGTGTGGCGGACACGAAAGCACTGACGTGGTGACATCACCCTACACACCAAGTGGGGGTGGGCCACGCCCGGGAGAGAGGCGTGGCCTCACGATATACACGGGGCGCGCAGCCCTGATCAGCTCAGTGTTACATTGAGCTCTCGAATAAAGACTCTTACAAATTACCGCGTTGTCCGCTTCCTCCTTGCTTACAAGTAGCGTGCGTAACACCGCGCTTTAACATAACCGCCACACCGCCTAAAGAGAGCATGTACCCGACCCCCCACATCACACCCAACAGAGAGCATGTAACCGACCCCCCACATCCCCACAAAGAGAGCATGTACCCGACCCCCCACATCACACCCAACAGAGAGCATGTACCCGACCCCCCACATCACACCCAACAGATAGCATGTACCCAACCCCCCACATCACACCCAACAGAGAGCATGTACCTGACCCCCCACATCACACCCAACAGAGAGCATGTACCCGACCCCCCACCTCACACCCAACAGAGAGCATGTACCCGACCCCCCACATCACACCCAACAGAGAGCATGTAACCGACCCCCCACATCCCCACAAAGAGAGCATGTACCCGAACCCCCACATCACACCCAACAGAGAGCATGTACCCGACCCCCACATCACACCCAACAGAGAGCATGTACCCGACCCCCCACATCACACCCAACAGAGAGCATGTACCCGACCCCCCACATCACACCCAACAGAGAGCATGTACCCGACCCTCCACATCACACCCAACAGAGAGCATGTACCCGACCCCCACATTACACCCAACAGAGAGCATGTAACCGACCCCCCACATCCCCACAAAGAGAGCATGTACCCGAACCCCCACATCACACCCAACACAGAGCATGTAACCGACCCCCCACATTACACCCAACAGAGAGCATGTAACCGACCCCCCACATCCCCACAAAGAGAGCATGTACCGGAACTCCCACATCCCCACCAATAGAGCATGTACCCGAACCCTCACATCCCCACCAATAGAGCATGTACCCGACCCCACATCCCCACCAATAGAGCATGTACCCGACCCCCCACATCCCCACCAATAGAGCATGTACCCGACCCCCCACATCCCCACCAATAGAGCATGCACCCGACCCCCCACATCCCCACCAATAGAGCATGTACCCGACCCCCCACATCCCCACCAATAGAGCATGTACCCGACCCCCCACATCCCCACCAATAGAGCATGTGACGCTCTCTCTCCCCCAAAATCCCACAATCCAATCAGTGGACTCGATTTCGTAAATAAATAAATGGATTGTTTGACGTTGATATCTCCGGTGACTCAAGTCCTTTATCCACCACAAACTCGTTCATTGAAAAAAGGAAATAATCTGAAATATGGAAGATAATCAGTAACGTCGATTTATATTATGCCGGAGGAAACAATTTGATAATCATTATTAAATATATTAATTATCTATTAGTGTGGCACTAAGAGGGGTAACGTGTGTCATTTTGTCTATTAAGGTGATGATGGATAACCATTAGGTGATGATGGATAACCATTAGGTGATGATGGATAACCATTAGGTGATGATGGATAACCATTAGGTGATGATGGATAACCATTAGGTGATGATGGATAACCATTAGGTGATGATGGATAACCATTAGCAAAAAACGTGTTAACAAAGTCAGAACAATTAAGTAAATTCGGTTTAAATTCGCCCATTATGTGCCATCGTTTATTCTCCCTGGAAACCACATTACGATAAGAGTTTAAAGATGTTAATAACATTATCAAGTGAACTACCAGGAGCTCTATAGAGATTACCCACAATTCAATTACATGGCTCATCCCACTGAATTTCAATAAAAATAAACTCTTCGTCATCGGAAGAATATATTTGATCATCTCTTGTTAAACGTCACACAATGACTCCCAAACATGGCGGCTCCTCCTCCTCATAGTTCCTCGGATCGAGGGGAATATGTTCGGTGGTGATTGGTGATTTGAAAATTAATGGAGGAAAAGAAACTTTGAACCACATTCAGTAAAATAAAAAGGAAAGTTTTATTGTGGACAGGTAATCCTGAATATCATGAATATGTCTGCAGAGGATCGTGGAGTTCATGTCATGG
Source organism: Myxine glutinosa (assembly GCF_964187855.1). Taxonomy (NCBI): domain Eukaryota; kingdom Metazoa; phylum Chordata; class Myxini; order Myxiniformes; family Myxinidae; genus Myxine; species Myxine glutinosa. Next base: position 178,149,597 of record NC_136267.1, read on the forward strand.
ATAAACAATTTACCTGTTTTCAAAGATTCCGATTATTAAAATCAATAAATTCAAAGTAGGGGAGAGCGGGGAACCTTCAATATAGGGGCACCTTGAACACAGGGGCACCTTGAACATAGGGGCACCTTGAACATAGGGGCACCTTGAACATAGGGACACCTTGAACATAGGGACACCTTGAACATAGGGACACCTTGAACATAGGGACACCTTGAACATAGGGACACCTTGAACATAGGGACACCTTGAGCATGGGGCACTTTGAACATAGGGACACCTTGAGCATGGGGCACTTTGAACATAGGGGCACGTTGAACACAGGGGCACCTTGAACATAGGGGCACCTTGAACATAGGGGCACCTTGAACATAGGGACACCTTGAACATAGGGACACCTTGAGCATGTGGCACCTTGAGCATGGGGCACCTTGAGCAGAGCATGGGGCACTTTGAACTTAGGGGTGGGTACCTTGAGCATAGGGGTACCTAGAGCATAGGGGCACCTTCAATATAGGTACCTTGAACATATTGAAAATAGGGGTAGCTTGAGCATAGGGGCACCTTCAACATAGGGGTACCTTGAACATAGGTGAACCTTAAACATCGGGGCACCTTGAACATAGGGGTAGCTTGAACATAGGGGCACCTTCAACATAGGGGTACCTCCAACATAGGGACACCCTGAACATAGGGGTACCTTGAACATCGGTGTACCTTGAACATAGGGGTAGCTTGAACATAGGGGCACCTTGAACATAGGGGTACCTTGAACATAGGGGTACCTTGAACATAGGAGCACCCTGAAGATAGGGGTACCTTGAACATAGGGGTACCTTGAACATCGGGGTACCTTGAACATAGGGGTACCTTGAACATAGGGGTACCTTGAACATCGGGATACCTTGAACAAAGGGGTACCTTGAGCATAGGGGTACCTTGAGCATAGGGCACCCTGAACATAGGGGCACCCTGAACATAGGGGTACCTTGAATATATTGAACATAGGGGCACCTTAAACTTAGGGGTACCTTGAGCATAGGGGCACCTTGAACATAGCGGCACCCTGAACATAGGGGTACCTTGAACAGAGTAAAATGAGTTTTCATTAGTTCATTACATGCGTAAGTTGTCTAATAAATAAAGAAGCTACAAGCACACATGGTGGTGGTTCGTGTGCAGCCTGTGGCTGCTGGTTGCAACATTTTCTGGGGGCGTGGCTGCCGCTAATGCAAAGGCTTACTATAACCAGTCAGCTGGTACTCATTTTTCCAACCCCAGAAGGATGTTAACACAATTGGTGTTAATTCAAGGCATGACAGGGGCTCAAACTCAGGACCTTAAGATTTCAAGCCAGCCACCTTAACCGTCAAGCCAACATCAGGCTTAGTGTAGATGGTAATATTGTGTCACTAATGCTCATGATTGATTTGAGATGCAAGGATGAGTGTGCCACTCACCTCCACCAGGTGGCTGGCACGTTCATCCTTGCACTCCAAAAGAATCATGGAAAGTGGCCACTCCATGACAAGGGATTATAATATCGTATTGGAGCTCAGCCCCTTTCTGAAGGACAACTGAGCGAAGAGACTCTTTACTCATTACTTGTACTGTGTTTATCATCGTAAATTCATTTATGCAAATTATATTTATGTGTCAATTCTTCTAAGTGGGAACGGATGTCTCATGTGCTTTGGGAGGATCGTGGGACACTGGGGCAGGCAAGCATGATGGCATCAATTTGTGTTACGAATAGAGATGAAGCACTTCTTGTTACTTGTGAATATCGAAGATTTTCTAAGTATATTGGTTGATCTTGTGCGTTAACCTACGTCTGTCTGTCTGTCTGTCTGTCTGTTTGTCTGTCTGTTTGTATGTATGTCAATTTCCTACAGGTCACAATTTAGTCCAATCTTCATGAAACTTCACCAAATGGTGGAGTTCATCACAAGGAAGAAGCCTATTGTTTTTCAGGTCAAAGGTCACCTTGAGGTCAAATTTCTAAATAGTCAGTTTTCATCTGATTGACTTCAAAGTTGAACAGAATTAGCATATTAAGTAAGTAAATTGGGAAACTAACTACTTTTGAGGTCAAAAGGTCAAAGGTCAACTCAAGGTCAAACTTCTAAAATCAATTTTCATCTGAAAAATTGTCAATTTTCATCTGATTAACCTGAAAATTAAAGAGCAAATGCACAGTAAATCAAGTAATTGGAAAACCAACTACTTTTGGGGTCAAAAGGTCAAAGGTCAACTCAAGGTTAAACTTCTAAAATCCATTTTCATCTGAAAAATTGTCAATTTTCATTTGATTAACCTGAACATTAAAGAGCAGTTGCACAGTAAATCATGTAATTGGAAAACCAACTATTTTTAGGGTCAAAAGGTCAAAGATCAACTCAGGATCGAACTTCTAAAATAATAAATTTCCGTCTGAAAAAGTATCCATTTTCATCCCATTAACTTGTAGATTAAACAGCAATAGCGAAGTGCATCACTGAATTGGGAAAGCAATTATTTTTGAGGTCTAAAGGTCAAAGGTCAACTGAAGGTCAAGCTTTTAAAATAATCACTTATCATCCAATTGAACCAAGCTTTGAATAAGATTGTCTATTTAAATCTTAATGAAATGGACAATTTGCTTTATCTATGGCAGATTTTTTGGGGGGAGCGATGGATTTTGCAAGTATCGTGCTCTGCATGACATCTTTCTTGTTTGTTTGTTTGTTTCCATGTTGGATTGATCATTTCAATGAAATGAAATATTTATTTTGCAAAACTTTTGGATGGTTGATCATTGGAACATGGAAACCAGAATTTGAACCCTTAAGTTGAAGAATGGTTGAAATGGCTTTTGCAGGTGGGAATTACTAGTGTGGGTGGTTGGCAGCTCTGTACAAGGAGTAGCAAATACTGTGCTAGAGGCTGGGCCAAGCAAAATGTGACATTTATTGTCCTCGCCAGAGGAGAGGGTATTGCATCTGGGTCCGTTTGTTTGTTGCCCCTTGTTACTTGCCGGAAAAGATTCCGGCAAGTATGTTGATCGGTTGGTTTGTCTGTTTGACTGTCTGTCTGTTTGTGCGCAGCACTACGTCTACATCATTGCACATAGAATCGCCAAACTTTACACACATATTGGTCTTGCCCTGGAATAGACTGTGCCCAATTTTTAACTCTCTCGACCCAAGGCCTCCATTATGACGTCATAATTTGATAATTCGACAAGTACAAAACTTCATCCGATCAAGATGCAATTTCTTGAGCGCCATGTCGGCAAAAACCAGTGGAGAAAAAATAATAATGATGACATCATCGGTCACGTGGTTCGGGCGCCATCTTGGAAAAACCGAAAAAATTTGCACCTCTATATCTCTGAAAGTGCTGAATAGAAAAAAATGATGTTAATGATATGGCTCATTGTAAAGAACTCTATATGGGGAATAAAATATGTTAATGATAATATCATAGTTGCATCAATTATGACGTCATAATTCGACAAGTACAAAACTTCATCCGATCAAGATGAAATTTATTGAGCATCATGTAGGCCTAAATTGGTGGAGAACACAAACAATGATGACGTCATCGGTCACGTGGTTCGGTCGCCATCTTGGAAAAACCGAAAAACTTTGTACCTCTATATCTCTGAACGTGCTGAATAGAAAACATTGAGACATGACTCATTGTAAAGAACTCTCCATGGGAAATAAAATATGTTAATGATGATGTCATAGTTGCGTCCATTATGACGTCATAATTCGACAAGTACAAAACTTCATCTGATCAAGATGAAATTTCTTAAGCGTCATGTGGGCCTAAATTGGTGGAGAAAACAAATAATGATGACGTCATCGGTCACGTGGTTCGGCCGCCATATTTGTCCAAAATGGCCGATAAAAAAAGTATATTCCGGCAAGTCCTCGGTCTCTGACCGATTTTTCATCTGTCTGTCTGTCTGTTTGTCTACGCAGAATGTGAGTATGCTTTTCTCTGCAGCCGTTGGTCCGATTGACACAAAACTTTCACCATGGGAGCGCCTCCTCTTATAGGTGGCCCTCCTCCTGCAGAATTTTTAATGCTAATTATGACGTCATAGGTCACGTGTACGGGCACCATCTTGGAAAAAAACGAAAAACTTTGCACCTCTGTATCTCCAAAATCACTCCATGGAAAAATTGATGCATGGCACATTGTCAAGTACATATATTCATGATGATGTCATCGGTGCCTTCTTTATGACATCATAATTATACAAGTCGAACACTTGGTCCGATCAGTTTGAAATTTATTTGGTCATGATCTACACAAAGATTGTACAGGATAATTAAATTCATGATTTCATCTGTCACATGGTTCGGCAGCCATATTGGATTGAAAATTAAAACCTTCAAAAATCTTCTTTTCCAGAATGGCTTATTAGTTCGATGTGAAACTCCACAGACATGATCTACTAGCTTTGGGGAATAAATTTTGAAAACGATTAAGTCATAGGTCACACGGTCTGGCAGCCATATTGGATTATATGCAAAAACTGCATACATGAAATTATTGTTCTTCTCTTAAAGTGAAGAATGGATCGATGCGAAATTATTATGATACTGTTATGGATTCGTCACTTCCGACTTTGTGGTTTTCATCTACTTGAAGCATTTTCAGTTTCATGTACTATGATTGTTACAGTTTCAGTGTGAAATGGAGATAACTGTCTTCAAAGGTAAAAATAATGTCTCAGAAGAAAAACGAAATGGGTGAGGGCGAACCCGGAAGAAGAAGATTAGGCGGGTGCGAGGATCGAGTGAGATTGGGGAAGAAAGGCCTATCTGCTTCGTGGTGTCGAGCAGACCTTGTGGACATTGGTTGCGAGCGAAAATTGCTTTCCCGGGAAAGGGATTCCCATGACAGAGTCGTTATTGCTGTGGCAAATAAACCTGCGTGATGGGTTTTGGTTTCGAGAGTGAATCATCGTTGGAGCGCAAGCTGACACCTTCATTATCGGCCGGTCCGCCATTCACCTCGCACCAGCCATTCCCCTGGTTGCACATGCGTGTCGTGGGTTTTCCCTGGAGCGATCTCCGCTTGGGAACAGCTGATCGTTCATGTCAGCTTCATTGTCTGGTGAACGGAAGGTGTGAATTCCCAGTCGCCTTTTGGATGAACTATTACCGGACCAACGTCGGCCCGACGTCTCACCAAGCAGCTCTTCTGCAGCGTTGACTGTCAGCCATCCTGGGTTCAGGTTTCAGTACGACCTTTTCTTGTGATCACCGGAGTGGGGATCGACTTTGGCCTGGTGTCGTGACACAGTGACTTTGGGGAATGTTACAGTTCGCTCATGTTGGAGTACTGTGAGTTATTGATTCAGGAATATATTGGTGGTACCATCATAGGAATTGTATGGTGTTTGCTGTGCAAGTGAGAGTTTTCTTGTACTTGCGTTAAGTGTTATTATTGTGTGAGTTTGAATACAATACTTGGTTTTTGTATCAATTGATTGGTGTGGTTCTACCATTGGTCATTGGGACACCCACATAATAGCACATCTTTCTGCCGTGACTCCTTTCGGGGCTCGGAGGTACACCGTGACCGGGGATTTGGGAGGAGCACGTAACACTACATTCGACTTCAGACTCGGCAATGGTTGCTGGAGTGAGATGCGCATGGAAGAAGTTTCGGGAACTGAGTGGCGTGCTGACGAGGAGGGGAGTGTCGTTGAAGCTGAAGGGAAAGGTGTATGCTGCATGTGTGAGAAGTGTTATGATTTATGGGAGCGAGACATGGGTAATGAACGTAAAGCAGCAACCAAGGCTGGAAAGGGTGGTAATGCGAATAGTTCGGTGTATGGGCGGAGTATCGTTGAGAGAGAGGAAGACAAATGAAGAATTGCGAAAGATGCTGGGAATAGAGCCTGTGCTGGATGCTGTGAAGAGGAACAGGTTGAGATGGTTTGGTCATGTGTTGAGGAAGGATGAAAGTGACTGGTTGAGAAGAGTGATGGAAATGAATGTAGAAGGAAGTAGAGGACGGGGAAGACCGAGAAAGACTTGGCTAAAGATGGTGGAAGAAGAAATGTGAGCAAGAGGGTTAACAAAGGGGAGATGCAGAAAATAAGGCAAAATGGAGAAGATTGTCATGGGGCCCACAAGGCTAACCCCCGCTCTAGCAGGGAAAATGGCCTTAAAATGCCCGTTGTTGTTGTTGTTGTTCGACTATGCATGGGGATATAATGTTGAAAAAAACAAAATAAAAAACGTCATCCGTCACATGGTTTGGCAGCCATATTTGATTCAAGGAAAATATTCAAAACTGCTTCTTTGAAAGAGCTTACCCTATCGATGCGAAGTTTTACAAATATCATCTCACATCATTGCTGCATGTCGTTTGAAAATGGTGATGGCATAGGTCACCTGTTTTGTCAGCCATCTTGGATATAGAAACGAACCTTTTCCGAAACAACACGAAATAAACACTACACAAACATGTCCTGGCGAGGGTCTCCGATCTCTTATTGTTCTTTCTTGTTATTCCTTCATTGGAAAAATTCCCATCATAATGCCGGCTCTACTCATCAGGAAATCAATCACCCATCTGGCCAATTTATCTTTCAACACTATTAGCTTTGATTGTGGCCCCAGAATATGTTATTTCACGATTGCATTTTTCAAATTCAACGTGGAATGTTGAACATGCTTTTGCAAATGCGTACTAGATTGATGTGGATAAAATTCAGTGCACTTGATTGATGAATCGTGTGGCCTCTCCAGGTTGGCCCTGTGAGCTTTATGTAGAAAACAAATATGGGCCTTCACTTTAAATGGAGGGTGTACTTGCCACAGAGAGCATTCCTCTTGCCTTCGTCTAATGGCTTGATAATATTGATGTGCGGCTCAGGCTCATCAAATAAGTGGTGCCATCAGCACACAATTGCTCTCAATCTAATTACTGTGTCTGGAAAGTCAAAACTGACGAATAGAAGTAATGTCGATGACTTCCCAGTCTCCAAAAATCAACAGGCTTTGCTGTTGTTTCTTTGGAATGCCAATTCTGTTGACACATAAATATCCAATAGTGCGGAAGTGAAATGCTTTCCCCACCAGTGGTGTTTGATCTTCAATCGAAGTGCTGCGAGTCACAATCAAATGATGTGAAAACCGTTTTCTGCAACATTGTGTGATCGTTGTCTTTTTCTCAGGTAGCAATCTGTGACCTGACAGCATCCTGAGGCCTGATGTGCAAAGTTTTAAAATTAAATATACCTGGGCACAAGTGCTGTAATGGATATTATAATTATGATGTAAAATGTGCTGTCTGTAATTGTCTCGCTTTCCTTGCAAGGAATGGTTTTACCGAAAGGTTTAACAAGGTGTTGTAACTTTGAAAATCCGGATAGACGGTGCTGATTGATTATAGCTATTCACTGGTGACACGTGACTTCCATAGCACTTGTAAAAGATCTTTGCACTCGAGACTTCCACAACTTATTAATTCGTCAGAAAAGATATCACAGATGCATCATATATGGGACATGCTTATACAGTATTCCCCACCTGTAATCTACGTAACTCCTGATACTATGACGTTACAGGTGACTGCCCTATGTTTCTTTGTGATGCTACCACCAGATCATAACAATGCTTTGTTTGTAAGTAACCTACAATTCATGACTTGCTGCGAATGTGAAAAATAATGCACCATAGTTGATGGAACAAAGAACCTCCGCAAGGATAGCAGAAATCATCGATTGAACTGATAGTTTAAAAATGCAAGTGAAGACCCTATCCTTGTGGAGGAGTTAATTTATCCAGAATTACACAAGAGATAATCTCCCCACATTACGGATGAGAAAACTCCCCAGAATTATGTACAGGATAGCTCCCCCAGTACTGGGATGGGATAGTTCCTCCAGTACTGGGATGGCGTAGTTCCCCCAGTACTGGGATGGGATAGTTCCTCCAGTACTGGGATGGCATAGTTCCCCCAGTACTGGGATGGGATAGTTCCCCCAGTACTAGGATGGGATAGTTCCCCCAGTACTGAGATGACATAGTTCCCCCAGTTCTAGGATGGAATAGTTCCCCCAGTACTAGGATGGGATAGTTCCTCCAGTACTGGGATGGCGTAGTTCCCCCAGTACTGGGATGGGATAGTTCCCCCAGTACTAGGATGGGATAGTTCCCCCAGTACTGAGATGACATAGTTCCCCCAGTACTAGGATGGAATAGTTCCCCCAGTACTAGGATGGGATAGTTCCCCCAGTAATAGGATGGGATAGTTCCCCCAGTACTAGGATGGGATAGTTCCCCCAGTACTAGGATGGGATAGTTCCCCCAGTACTAGGATGGAATAGTTCCCCCAGTACTAGGATGGAATAGTTCCCCCAGTACTAGGATGGGATAGTTCCCCTAGTACTAGGATGGGATAGTTCCCCCAGTACTGAGATGACATAGTTCCCCCAGTACTAGGATGGAATAGTTCCCCCAGTACTAGGATGGGATAGTTCCCCCAGTACTAGGATGGGATAGTTCCCCCAGTACTAGGATGGAATAGTTCCCCCAGTACTAGGATGGGATAGTTCCCCCAGTACTAGGATGGAATAGTTCCCCCAGTACTAGGATGGAATAGTTCCCCCAGTACTAGGATGGGATAGTTCCCCCAGTACTAGGATGGGATAGTTCCCCCAGTACTGAGATGACATAGTTCCCCCAGTACTAGGATGGAATAGTTCCCCCAGTACTAGGATGGGATAGTTCCTCCAGTACTGGGATGGCATAGTTCCTCCAGTACTGGGATGGCATAGTTCCCCCAGTACTAGGATGGAATAGTTCCCCCAGTACTAGGATGGGATAGTTCCTCCAGTACTGGGATGGCATAGTTCCCCCAGTACTGGGATGGGATAGTTCCCCCAGTACTAGGATGGAATAGTTCCCCCAGTACTAGGATGGCATAGTTCCCCCAGTACAGGGATGGCATAGTTCCCCCAGTACTAGAATGGGATAGTTCCCCCAGTACTAGGATGGGATAGTTCCCCCAGTACTAGGATGGGATAGTTCCCCCAGTACTAGGATGGGATAGTTCCCCCAGTACTGGGATGGGATAGTTCCCCCAGTACTGAGATGACATAGTTCCCCCAGTACGAGGATGGGATAGTTCCCCCAGTACTGGGATGGCATAGTTCCCCCAGTACTGGGATGGGATAATTCCCTCAGTACTGAGATGACATAGTTCCCCCAGTACTAGGATGGAATAGTTCCCCCAGTACTGGGATGGCATAGTTCCCCCAGTACTGGGATGGGATAGTTCCCCCAGTACTAGGATGGGATAGTTCCCCCAGTACTGGGATGGCATAGTTCCCCCAGTACTGGGATGGGATAGTTCCCCCAGTACTGAGATGACATAGTTCCTCCAGTACTGGGATGGCATAGCTCCCCAAGTACTGGGAAGGGATAGTTCCTCCAGTACTGGGATGGCATAGTTCCCCCAGTACTAGGATGGGATAGTTCCCCCAGTACTGGGATGGCATAGTTCCCCCAGTACTGGGATGGGATAGTTCCCCCAGTACTGAGATGACATAGTTCCCCCAGTACTAGGATGGAATAGTTCCCCCAGTACTAGGATGGCATAGTTCCCCCAGTACTAGGATGGGATAGTTCCCCCAGTACTAGGATGGGATAGTTCCCCCAGTACTCGGATGGCATAGTTCCCCCAGTACTAGGATGGGATAGTTCCCCCAGTACTGAGATGGCATAGTTCCCCAGTACTAGGATGGTATAGTTACCCCAGTACAGAGTTGGCATAGTTCCCCCAGTACTAGGATGGGATAGTTCCCCCAGTACTGAGATGACATAGTTCCCCCAGTACTAGGATAGGATAGTTCCCCCAGTACTGGGATTGCATAGGTCCCCCAGTACTAAGACGGGATCGTTCCACCAGAATTACAGATGGGATATAGTTCCTCCTAGTACGAGGACGGGATAGCTCCACAAGAATTACAGAAGATATAATCTCAACCACATTACGGATTGGAAAATTCCCCCAGGATAATGGACTAGAAAATTCCCCCAGTACTAGGACAGCACAGTTGCCCCAGTACGAGGACGGGATAGTTCCCCCAGAGTTATGGATGGGTTGAAATCCCAGAATTAGCGTATTTTAGGAACACTTACAAATGCTATGCCATACATATACACATAGAGACAATTGTGGTCTTGCCTCATCGTGAAGCCCCAGGAATATGATTATTTTACCACCTAAAATATATCTGTCTGTCTGTGCAGACAAGAACTCTTTATTATCATTTGAACTTTGTCATCAAATTCTCAACAAAACCTTATACAGTATTGTGGCGGACACAAAAGCCCACTGGCGTGGTGACATCATTCCACGCACCAAGTGGGCGGTGGCCACGCCCGAGGGGTAGGCGTGGCCTCATGATATACCCCGGGCGACCAGCCCGGAGGAGTCTGGAGTACAGTGTTACAGTGTAGTCTTACAATAAAGACGTTTATATGTTACCGCTTGTCCGCTTCCTCCTTGCTCACAAGCAGCGCGCGTAACGCCGCGCTTTACTGGTGACCCTCGACGTTGGATCTGCCGGAGCGATCCTTCCACACGCGACGCCATCGCCATGGCCGCCTTCGTCAAACTTCCGGAATTTTGGGAGGCTCAGGCCGAAGTCTGGTTCGTCCAGGCCGAAGCCCAATTTCAGCTTCGGCACCTCACCGGCGATGACACGCGCTACTGCCACGTCGTCGCCTCCCTCGGGCCCGGCACGGCCGCTCGAGTTGTGTCCGTCCTTCGCCACCCACCGGACGGCCACAAGTACGAGGCACTCAAGCGGCTACTCCTAGCCACGTTCAGCCTCACGGACGACGCACGGGCCGACCGCCTCCTGGATCTCCCCGAGCTCGGTGAGACGCGCCCGTCGGTCCGAATGGACCATATGCTGTCACTGTTGGGCGACGAAGCCCCCGGTTCGCTATTCCGGGCGCTTTTCCGTCGCCAACTTCCAGCGCAGGTTCGCCTCGCGTTGGCCGGGACCGGGCTAACGGAACCCCGAGCATTGGCGGCCGAGGCGGACAAGTACTTCGCCGCTTCGGACACGCGGGCGAGCGTTGGCGTGGCCGTCACGGCCTTCGACGCTGCTGTTCCACAGCATCATCTTCTACAGCACGCTGATGTTCAGCAGCATGCTGATACGCACCTCGTGAACGCCGCCACGCCCCGCCCACCGCCGCGGCGAAAACCGCCACCGCGGGGAAACCCGTCGACTCCACCGGCCTGGCGGAGCCAGCCGCGCTCCTCCAGCTCCACCACCTGGTGCTGGTTCCACGCCAAGTTCGGCCACGAAGCTCGGCGGTGTCATCCGCCGTGCTCCTTCAACGGGTCGGGAAACGCCCGGGCCGGCGCTCAATTGTGGCGATGAGCGCCGGCCGTTCGAGCAGCCTGCTGTTCATAACGGACACCTTCTCCGGGCGCCGTTACCTGTGCGACACGGGAGCACAGGTGAGTGTCATTCCCGCCGGCACGTCAGACAAGCACGCCGCGGGTGGGGGCCCCGCGCTGCTTGCCGCGAACGGGACGCCCATCCGTACGTACGGAAAACGCTGCCTCTCTCTGCGGTTTGGAGGGCAGGTTTTCCGATGGACGTTCGTCACCGCCGACGTGCCCATGGCACTGCTTGGCGCGGACTTCCTGTGCGCTAATGGGCTCCTGGTCGACGTCAAGCGCAGACGGCTTGTCCAGGCCGAGACGTTCAGCTCGCTCGCATGTGCGTTGCCCAGCTCAACGAGCGGCTTGCCAAGCGGCTTGCCGAACGATTCGGTTCCGGCCACGTTGGTCTGTACGCTTCCGGCAGCGGACGCATTCACCCGCCTCCTCGCCGGCTTCCCGGCCCTCACGCGGCCCACCTTCTCGGCGGGGGCCGTCAAGCACGGGGTGGCCCATCACATCCCCACCGTCGGGCCACCGGTCTACGCCCGGGCACGCCGCCTCGAGCCGACGAAGCTGGCGGTGGCAAAAGCGGAGTTCGCTACCCTGGAGCGACTCGGCATCGTTCGGCGCTCAGAGAGCGCTTGGGCGTCGCCGCTGCACATCGTGCCGAAGCCCGGCGGGGGATGGCGACCGTGCGGGGACTATCGCCGTCTCAATGACGCCACGACTCCCGACCGCTACCCCGTCCCCCACATTCAGGACTTTTCCGCCCGTTTGGCGGGCAGGTCCTTCTTCTCGAAGGTGGACCTCATACGCGGCTACCATCAGGTCCCCGTCAGGTCGGAGGACGTCCCGAAGACGGCGGTCATCACGCCATTCGGACTCTTCGAGTTCCTGCGCATGCCCTTCGGTCTGAAGAATGCGGCTCAGGCGTTCCAGCGACTGATGGACAGCGTCCTGCGCGACTTGGATTTTGTCTACGTCTACCTGGACGATATCCTCGTCGCCAGCGCGTCCCGCGAAGAGCACCTACGCCACCTCCGCATGCTCTTCGAACGCCTGGGCCAGCATGGCCTGATTGTGAACCCCGCAAAGTGCCGGTTCGGCGCCGCCACAATCGATTTTCTGGGGCACCGTGTCACCAGGCACGGAGCCGTCCCCCTGCCGGCCAAGGTGGAGGCGGTGAAGGGGTTTCCGCGCCCCCGCACGATCAGAGGGCTGCAGGAGTTCCTGGGCATGGTGAACTTTTACCATCGGTTCCTGCCCCGTATCGCCCAGCTCCTGCGCCCCCTGCACGAAGCTCTCCGAGGTAAGCCGGGCAAAGGCGACGTTACCTGGACCGAGCAGATGGACACGGCGTTCACGGGCGCGAAGCTCGCCTTGGCTAACGCCACCATGCTCGCGCACCCGGCGCCCGATGCACCGATCGCCCTCACCACCGATGCCTCGGACTACGCGGTGGGCGCGATGCACGAGCAATGGGTGCGTGGAGCTTGGCAACCGCTGGCGTTCTTTAGCCGGCAGCTTCGCCCGCCCAAACGCCGTTACAGTACCTTCGACCGCGAGTTGCTCGGACTTCACTTGGCGGTCAGGCACTTCCGCCATCTGCTCGAGGGCCGGGCGTTCACTGCCTTCGTCGACCACAAGCCGCTGATCTTCGCGATGGGCAAGGTCACCGAGCCGTGGTCGGCCCGGCAGCAGCGTCACCTCTCGGCCGTGTCCGAGTACACGACGGACATCCAGCACGTCGCGGGGAAGGACAACCCGGTGGCGGATTGCCTTTCCCGGGCCGTCGCCCACGCAGTCCACCTCGGCATCGACTATGCCCGGATGGCCGCGGACCAGGCCGCTGACCCCGACGTCCAGGCCTTGCGGACCGCCGTCACGGGCCTCCGCGTCACCGAGGTGCCGTTCGACGGCGCGGGCGCGGCCCTCTTGTGCGACGTCTCCCTCGGGCGTCCTCGCCCCATTGTGCCCGCGGGCTGGCAGCGCCAGGTGTTTGACGCCATCCACGGCCTGTCCCACCCGGGCGCGAGGGCCTCCCAAAGGCTGATCGCCGACAAGTTCGTCTGGCATGGCCTCCGGAAGGCCGTCCGCGGCTGGGCCAGGACATGCCTCGCGTGCCAGCGCGCCAAGGTGCACCGGCACACCCAGGCCCCGTTGGCCCCGTTCACGGTGCCGGAACGCTGGTTTGACCACGTCCACGTGGACCTGGTGGGACCTCTGCCCCCCTCGCGGGGTTTCACCCACGTCCTCACCATGGTGGACCGCACCACCCGGTGGCCGGAGGCCGTGCCCTTGGCGTCGACAACGGCGGCCGATGTCGCGCAGGCTTTCATCGCCACCTGGGTCGCCCGGTTCGGCGCCCCCTCAGACATCTCATCCGACCGCGGCCCCCAGTTCACCTCGGAGCTTTGGGGGGCGGTTGCGCAGGGGCTCGGGGTCCGGCTGCACCGAACCACGGCCTACCACCCCCAGGCTAACGGCCTGTGTGAGCGATTTCACCGCTCATTGAAGGCCGCGCTCCGGGCCACCCTCCGCGACGGCGGCTGGGTCGACAGGCTCCCCTGGGTCCTGCTGGGCCTCCGGACGGCGCCCAAGGAGGACCTGCGCGCATCCGCGGCGGAGTTGGTCTTCGGGCAACCGCTGCGGGTGCCGGGCGAGTTCCTCCCCGACTCCACGGCACCATGGTCCGCGGCACAGCAGCGCTCCGCTCTGCAAGAGACCGCCCAGAGGTTCGCCCCGGTGCCAACGGCATGCCACGGGCACCCACCGACGCACGTCGCCCCGGAGCTTCACACGGCGGAGTACGTCTTCGTCTGCCACGATGCCCATCGGACACCACTGCGGCCCCCGTACGACGGGCCTTTCCGCGTGCTGGAGACCGGGGCGAAGCACTTCACCCTGGACATCGGCGGTACTCCTGACCGCGTTTCGGTAGACCGCCTCAAGCCGGCCCACCTCGATGTGGACCATCCACCGCCAGTGGCCCGACCCCCACGTCGGGGCCGCCCTCCTGCGGGCGGACCCCCGGCACCGCCCAGCCCCGCCGCCACGCCGCCCCCCGGTCCTGCACCCATCCCAGGGGCAGCCAGGGGCATCCCACCTGGCATCCCTGCACCCCGGACGCCGCCGATCGCCAGGGGGCGCTTCGGCCGGGTCATTCGTCTGCCCCGCAAACTGGCCCTCCAGGTGCACGGGAATTCTGGGGGGGCGCGTGTGGCGGACACAAAAGCCCACTGGCGTGGTGACATCATTCCACGCACCAAGTGGGCGGTGGCCACGCCCGAGGGGTAGGCGTGGCCTCATGATATACCCCGGGCGACCAGCCCGGAGGAGTCTGGAGTACAGTGTTACAGTGTAGTCTTACAATAAAGACGTTTATATGTTACCGCTTGTCCGCTTCCTCCTTGCTCACAAGCAGCGCGCGTAACGCCGCGCTTTAGTATCATGATAATATGGAGAAGAGTAATTAATAATTTGGTGAAAATGGCAAAGGGCAAGGTCACAGTAAGTACAAATATGCCTTATCAGTCCGTCCACCTTATCAGTCCGTCCACCTTATCAGTCCGTCCACCTTATCAGTCCGTCCACCTTTTCAGTCCGTCCACCTTATCAGTCCGTCCAGCTTATCAGTCCGTCCACCTTATCAGTCTGTCCAGCTTATCAGTCCGTCCAGCTTATCAGTCCGTCCAGCTTATCAGTCCGTCCAGCTTATCAGTCCGTTCAGCTTATCAGTCCGTCCAGCGTATCAGTCCGTCCACCTTATCAGTCCGTCCAGCTTATCAGTCCGTCCACCTTATCAGTCCGTCCACCTTATCAGTCCGTCCAGCTTATCAGTCTGTCCAGCTTATCAGTCCGTCCACCTTATCAGTCCGTCCACCTTATCAGTCCGTCTACCTTATCAGTCCGTCTACCTTATCAGTCCGTCCACCTTATCAGTCCGTCCACCTTATCAGTCCGTCCACCTTATCAGTCCGTCCAGCTTATCAGTCCGTCCACCCTATCAGTCCGTCCACCTTATCAGTCCGTCCACCTTATCAGTCCGTCCACCTTATCAGTCCGTCCATCTTATCAGTCCGTCCACCTTATCAGTCCGTCTACCTTATCAGTCCGTCTACCTTATCAGTCCGTCCACCTTATCAGTCCGTCCACCTTATCAGTCCGTCTACCTTATCAGTCCGTCCACCTTATCAGTCCGTCCACCTTATCAGTCCGTCCACCTTATCAGTCCGTCCACCTTATCAGTCCGTCCACCTTATCAGTCCGTCCACCTTATCAGTCCTTGTGTGCAGCGCGGGTTTTTTAAAAATTACTTCCGTGTTTCTTTACTTTATCCACTTGCATTTTGAGATGTTTTCTAATTTACCAATTGAGCTTTTGCCATGAAATTTTCAACAAACCTTTATTATGAGAATATGGCGAACACGAATGAATACATTGCACTTCTTTTTTACCCTCCACCACCGAAAGTTGACGGAGGTTTTGTTTCCATCCTTGTGTGTTTGTCTGTCTGTCTGTCTGTCTGTCTATCTGTCTATCTGTGAGCAGGATATCTCAAAAACTTGTAGACAAATTCGAACGGAATTTGGTGGGCAGGTTCGGTGTGTGACAATGACTAATTGATTCTGCAGTATCTGCAATATGAAAACTAAATTTTGAACTGTTTTTAAAACATCGTGTACACGAGCCAAGTTACCGAGACGGTTGCCATGGCAACATAATTCAGGCATCATCGCCTGATCTAACCAGGTTGAGATAATGAAATGAGGAATAGATATCTGCAATATGAAAGCTAAATGTTCAAGGTTTTTTTTTAAATATGGCGAACACAAAAGCACATGGACGGATGATCGGTCGGTCGGACGGAGCTCATTTGAATGTCCCTTCTATGATCTTGGCGGAGTGGCACGGAACAACTATCTATCTTGCTGTAACGTATAATAACACTATTTTCTCATTTATAAGCATCAACATAGTCTACACATTATTGCCCTCACATGAGGAGAGGGTATTGCATTTTAGTCCATTTGTCTGTCTGTTTGTCTGTTTGTTTGTCTGTTTGTTTGTTTGTCTGTTTGTTTGTCTGCGCAGAATAAATATGATTTTCTCTGCAACTGTTGGTCTGATTGACAGGAAATTTTCACCATAGGTGCAACTCCACCTGTATAATTTTCTAATGATAATTATGACGTCATAGGTCACGTGGTCCGGCCGCTATCTTGAAAAACCGTAAAAAATTGCACCTCTATATCTCCAAAAGTGCTGAATAGAAAATATTGAGATATGGCTCATTGTAAAGAACTCTCCATGGGGAATAAAATATGTTAATGACGATGTCATCGGTGCCTCCATTATGACGTCATAATTTGACAAGTACAAAACTTCATCCGATAAAGTTCAAATTTATTGAGCGTCATGTTGCCATAAATTGGTGGGGGGGGGGAAAAAATAACGATGACGTCATCGGTCACGTGGTTCGGCCTCCATCTTGGGAAAACCGAAAAACTTTGCACCTCTATATCTCCGAAAGCGCTACATAGAAAAAATTGAGACATGGCTCATTGTAAATAACTCTCCATGTGGAATAACATCTGTGAATGATGATGTCATTGGTGCCTCCATTATGACGTCATAATTCGACAAGTACAAAACATCATCTGATCAACATGAAATTTATTGAGCATAATCTAGGGATAAATTGGTGGAGAGAAAAAATAATAATGATGACGTCATCGGTCACGTGGTTCGGCCGCCATATTTGTTTTAACAAAAAAGCCTTAAAACAACTGAAAACATCCTGGCGAGGGTCTGCAATCTCTGATTGCTCTTTCTCGTTGTTGTTTATGTCACATGAACATATTATGGCGACATTACATAAATCTTGTTGAACACTTATTTTAACTTGAAAGAGCAGTTCAAGGGGTCATCCATATATTGTATGTAAACATATCTTTCAGCATTTCTGGACACCGTGCCCTCTTCTTCCCACAAATATTAATATCACGAGGCCGAAAGTCCCACTTCGCCATACATTACAGAATATAGTATACGGATAGCTCCGGGATAAGGAACTACATGGGAATTGTGGACAGAATGCTATTCTGCTCTTGATTCTAAGATTCATGGAATCTGCTCAGAGGCCTAACGTCTCTCTTGTCTTTGTGCACTTACAGATCAGCACGTTGGTGGGCCACAGAGAGTGCGGGCGAAGCTCAGACCACATGCAGCAGGGATTGCAACGTGTCGGACAGGCGGTCGCACTCGCAGTCGATCGTTTCGTCACCATTGGCGAGGCGATTGCTGAGGAGAACCCAGAACTACAGCCTGAGATGACCCTGGCGTGTCGGGAGGCTCATGTGTCAGGTAGGCCCGATCGTAACAACATTAATACTTGGTAGAATTGATTTGACATCACGAGATGAAGAAGTCGCTGCTGACGCCATGTTTATCCTCTGTCAGATCACTGGACTGGAAAGATAGATTGGTCGTCAGAAGGAAGATCAGCAGAAATTAATTTATGAGGTGATGTTTCCATGGTTAGCTCACCTGGAACGAAGTTAAGGGGAGCTTATGCGATGGCACGTCATCCGTCCGTCCGTCCGTCCGTCCGTCCGTCCGTAAACACTTGAAACTTCTTCTCCAAAACCGCTGATAGGATTGCGACCAAATTTGGAACAAATTCGATTTGTTGTGTTGTGACTAAGGTTTGTTCACGGCATTAAAAAAAAATCGGGGTCTAAGGTGGTTTACCGGGGTCAGGGTGGATCCAGGTTTGAACCCCAAAATTGGCATTTGTTTTCTTCTCTGAAACTACACACACAATTTCGATGAAACTTGACCACAACCTTCATCACCTGTGATGTACGGAAGTTTGTTCATGGCATTAAAAAAAGCTGCCCCTTTGGGGGTCTACGGAGGGGTTGCCCCCTAAAATAGGTATTTGCTTTCTTCTCAGAAACTACACACGCAATTCCGATGAAATTTGACCACAACCTTCATCACCCGTGTTGTTCCAACGTTTGTTCCTGGCATTTAAAAAATCGGGGTCTAAGGTGGTCTATGGGAGGCGTCGGTGTGGCTTGCTCCCCAAAATAGGTATTTGCTTTTTTCTCAGAACCTACACACACAATTTTGATAAAACTTCACCACAACCATCATCATCCATGATGTACCAATGTTTGTTCAGGGCATTGGAAAAATTATGGTCTGAGGAGGTACACGGGGCGGGAGGGGGGTGGGGGGGGGGGGTTGCTCCCCAAAGTAGTTTTTTTTTTTTTTTTTTGTATATTGAATCGAGGCTCGTGAAACAGCTAACATTTACTTCACAAACAAATCAACCAGACAAACAAAATATATAAAAAGAGGGAGCGGAAGACAAGATGGGGAGAGAAGGGGAAGCACACAAACACAACATTTGAGAGCAGGGAGATGTGTGGAAGGGAGAGGGCTTGGGGGGAGGAGGCGTGGGAAGGGGGGGGGGGGAGGGAGAAGTATAAAACACAAGGACACCAAGGACTTCCAGGACAGAAGTTTGGTATTTCAAAAAAGTGGAATTGGGGTGAAATTAGCGGGGGTAGAAAAGATCAAGGTTTTGGATGGGGGAAGATAAGAGATGGTGGTGAACAGCTGTTTTAAAGACCTGGAGGGTGGAGTGGGATTGAAGAGAGTGAGGGAGTTTGTTCCAGAGGCGGGAGAAAAGAGGAATGAAGGAGTGAAGGTGAGCAGAGAGTCTTGATTTTGGCAGTTTAACCATAAGAGGGTTACAGGCAAATCTTGTGCGACCTGTAGGAATATTTGCGGGACAGAGCCCAGAGAGAGCTGGGGGGGCAAGGCCAGAGAGGAGTCGGTAGAAGACGGAAAGACCACCAACCTGCCTGCAGTGAGTGAGTGAGAGGCCCTTGGAGTTAGCTTCATCACGGGAGATTCCAATGATTCTGAACGCTTTGCTTTCAACAGCGTGAAGACGAGCTAGGTGTGAGGCAGGAGCACCAGCCCAGAGGGGAGAGCAGTATTACATTGAGCTGCGGATGAAAGCCTTGTATGTGGTGAGGAGCTCAGGTGTGCCAAGGAAGGACTTCGCACGACGGAGGATGCCCAGTCGGCGACTGGCTTTGGAGGCCAGATTTGAAATGTGGTTTTCCCATGAAAGATCATGGCAGATAGTGAGACCCAAAAGCTTGAGTGACAGAACTTCTTGGAGAGGATTATTCAGAAAGTGGATGACACAAAGTGTGTGTGTGTGTATGTTTGTGTGTGTGTAGTGTGTATGGTTTTGTTTGTTTGTTTAAAGTATTATGATTATGTTAGTATGTTCTACATGCTGCCCTGTCTTACAGATTATATTCAGGCTGTAACACAACAAAATGTAAAAAAGTCAAGGGTGTGAATACTTTCTGAAGGCACTGTACCTTTGGGGCCAAGTTTATTCTGCCAACCTTTGTATGGAGGCGACGATATAGCATTGTTCTGAGGCTGTTTGGAATATCACACACACACACACACACACACACCAGAAACACACACACCACACACACACACACACACACACACATACACACACGAAGAAACAAGAAGAAAAAGACGTAAAATGTCATATTCCCCACTGTGGTTTTTAGTAATTTTGCTGTACTGAGTTAAAAGCTGTCAGTCGGCCATCTTTGGTTGGATGACAAAGCAAAATCTTCTGCATATGTATACTCTTGTATTGTCTTTGTGCCAAGTTTAAAGAAAGTCGATCCATGTATGTCCGCCAAATGGATGGAGACGCGTTTAAGTAACAAAATAGCCGCTAAATCGGCCATTTTGGATCTGATATCGAAAAACATTTATGTGCAAATGTAACCCATCATTCTTTATCTATGCACCAAATTTGAACAGGATCGGTATATGCATGTCCAGGAGATGGTTGAGGATGTGGTCAATATCTGGTTTTTTTACAACTCAAATGGCCGCCATCTACCAGTCGGCCATCTTTGATCAATCACAAAATAAAATGAAGTGCATGTACAGTATATGCCGTCATCGGCCGTGCTTGTGCCAAGTTTGAACAAAATCGGACCATGCATGTCCGAAAAATTGTTGGAGACACGTTTAAGTAACAAAATGGCCGCCAGTCGGCCATATTGGATCTGATTTCACAAACAAAGGATGTGCTTATGTAAGCCGTAATTCATAATTATCTGTGTGCCAAATGTGAACGAGATCGGTAAATGAATGTCTGAGAAATGGTTGAGGACGTAGTCAATATCAGGCTTTTTACAACTAAAATGGCCGCCTGTCGGCCATCTTTGATCTCATTGCAAAGCAAAATGATGTGCATATGTATACCATCATGTTTTGTCTTTGGCTACTTACTAAATTGTTCAATATATCTCCGAGATATGTTTGCAGACACACGGCTGGACGGACGAACGGACAAGACCCATCCCATAAGCCCCCCTTTCTGTCAAAGTCCAACGGGGGCTAATAACGCAGAAATAAAGAAAATTACCAAATATCAAGACCTCAAGAATGAAGTGAAAATATCCTGGAAGCTGAATAATGTCAAAATTGTACCAATGAAATTGGAGCAATGGAAATGATAAAGAAGAACCTTACAGAGATCTTTAAAAAACAACCCGAGCAACATTATAAACGAGCTGCAGTTGGAGGCTGTACGAGGCTCAGTGATGATCATGAAAAGAGCCCTTGGGAAAAAAAACTCTGAGAACAACACAACTTCACAACTTAGCACATGAATCGCAATTCTTACCGAAACGGGGGTGGATAATCCGAGTCCTGCGAGGTTCCACCTTCTGAAACCCAAATTATGGAGATAACAACCAACAACACGCACATAAACTGATACACACACACACACACACACACACACACACACAAACATACTGACACAAACATACTGACACACAAACATACTGACACACAAACATACTGACACACAAACATACTGACACACAAACATACTGACACACAAACATACTGACACACAAACATACTGACACACAAACATACTGACACACAAACATACTGACACACAAACATACTGACACACAAACATACTGACACACAAACATACTGACACACAAACATACTGACACACAAACATACTGACACACAAACATACCGAAACACACACACACCCACACACACACACACACACACACACACACAAACACACACACACACACACACATACACACAAACATACTGACACACAAACATACTGACACACAAACATACTGACACACAAACATACTGACACACAAACATACTGACACACAAACATACTGACACACAAACATACTGACACACAAACATACTGACACACAAACATACTGACACACAAACATACTGACACACAAACATACCGAAACACACACACACACACACACACATACACACATACACACACACACACCTAATTTAAAACGAGGCACTACGTTCTGAGAGTAATACAGGAGCAGCAACAATAATGAATTTATGTTCACGAAATCTGTATGTACATTGCATGGCTTTGCTTGTAAAAAAAAATAGAAAGATTATATTTATTATGGCTTCAGTGAGGAGATAAATTGTTTTATGTACAGAACAGCAAGACAATGGTGATTACTTTTTTAAGGGCCTGTATGATGAAACGGAGACTTTTGTGTGTTGATATTATATCACCTTCCTCATCATTTTAGGGTCAGCAACTCTAACCCTAACCAGAACCCTAACAGCATTCTAGTCTATACTATAAAAGGATCTGCGCGTGCATGCATGTGTATGTGTCAGTTCCAGACCCCTCTATACCTTTATCCCCCTTAATACCCCCAAGACTCTGAAGACCCCCAAACGCTCTTGATACCCACCAAGACCCTTAAAAGCCCTCAGACCCTTAAAAGCCCTCAGACCCTTTAAGAGCCCTAATATCCTTCAATACTCCAAAGACCCCCATGACCCCCAATATCCCCAAGACCCTTAACACCCCTAAGACAATGAAGAACCTTTAAGATTCATAATACCCTGCAGACCCTTTAATAACCCAAAGACTCATAAGACCCCTTAGACCCCTAATACTCCTTAGACATTTAATACCCATAATAACCCTAAAGACCCCGAAAACCCCCGATACCTTCTGTAACCCGAAGACCATTTAAGACCCCATAAAAATCCCAGATCCGATAGACCCCATTATTACCCTTAGACCCATAAGACCTGCTGTCTGTGGGCCTTCTGCAATAACACTTGAGGGTCACCAGCCATAATCCAAAGGGCCCCCATTGGTAAACCGCCTCAGTACCAAACTAACAGAGTGCAAAATATAATTTATTAAGTAAATTTCTCTTTCTTTTTTCAGGTTCTGCTCATCTTGGTTAGTGGCATAGAAAAAGTCCCACGTAGGATATAGAAAGTCCCACGTGGAAAAGAAAAAAATCCCATGTGGAAAAGATGAAAGTCCCACGTAGGATATAGAAATGTCCCATGTGGAAAAGAGAAAAATCCCATGCGGCAAAGAGAAAAATCCCATGTGGCAAAGAGAAAAATCCCACGTGGAAAAGAGAAAATTCCCACGTAGGATATAGAAAAGTCCCATGTGGAAAAGAGAAAAATCCCACTTGGCAAAGAGAAGAGTCCCACACTGCAAAGGGAAAAGTCCCACACTGCAAAGGGAAAAGTCCCACTTGGCAAAGAGAAAAGTCCCATGTGGCAAAGGGAAAAGTCCCACACTGCAAAGGGAAAGGTCCCATGTGGAAAAGACAAAAATCCCACGTGGAAAAGAGAAGAGTACCATGTGACAAAGAGAAAAATCCCACGTGGAAAAGAGAAAAATCCCACCTGGCAAAGTGAAGAGATCCCACGTGGCAATGAGAAGATTCTCACATGCCAAAGAGAAAAATCCCACCTGGCAAAGATAAAAGCCCCACACTGCAAAGGGAAAAGTCCCACTTGGCAAAGAGAAAGTCCCACGTGGCAATGAGAAGATTCTCACATGCCAAAGAGAAAAATTCCACCTGGCAAAGTGAAGAGATCCCACGTGGCAATGAGAAGATTCTCACATGCCAAAGAGAAAAGTCCCACGTGGCAAAGATAAAAGCCCCACACTGCAAAGGGAAAAGTCCCACTTGGCAAAGAGAAAAGTCCCACGTGGCAATGAGAAGATTCTCACATGCCAAAGAGAAAAATCCCACGTGGCAAAGGGAAAAGTCCCACCTGGCAAAGTGAAGAGTCCCACGTGGCAATGAGAAGATTCTCACATGCCAAAGAGAAAAGTCCCACGTGGCAAAGAGAAAAGTCCCACCTGGCAAAGTGAAGAGTCCCACGTGGCAATGAGAAGATTCTCACATGCCAAAGAGAAAAGTCCCACGTGGCAAAGGGAAAAATCCCACCTGGCAAAGTGAAGAGTCCCACGTGGCAATGAGAAGATTCTCACATGCCAAAGAGAAAAGTCCCACGTGGCAAAGGGAAAAATCCCACTTGGCAAAGTGAAGAGTCCCACGTGGCAATGAGAAGATTCTCACATGCCAAAGAGAAAAGTCCCACGTGGCAAAGGGAAAAGTCCCACCTGGCAAAGTGAAGAGTCCCACGTGGCAATGAGAAGATTCTCACATGCCAAAGAGAAAAGTCCCACGTGGCAAAGAGAAAAGTCCCACCTGGCAAAGTGAAGAGTCCCACGTGGCAATGAGAAGATTCTCACATGCCAAAGAGAAAAGTCCCACGTGGCAAAGGGAAAAATCCCACTTGGCAAAGTGAAGAGTCCCACGTGGCAATGAGAAGATTCTCACATGCCAAAGAGAAAAGTCCCACGTGGCAAAGGGAAAAGTCCCACCTGGCAAAGTGAAGAGTCCCACGTGGCAATGAGAAGATTCTCACATGCCAAAGAGAAAAGTCCCACGTGGCAAAGGGAAAAATCCCACTTGGCAAAGTGAAGAGTCCCACGTGGCAATGAGAAGATTCTCACATGCCAAAGAGAAAAGTCCCACGTGGCAAAGGGAAAAGTCTTACATGGCAAAGAGAAAACGGTGTTCTTGACAAAAATGTCACCTCATTATAATGAAATGGGATTTTTTTTGTGATTTTATTATTGCCAAGACTCCCACATTTATCAAGATATCAGATTGAAACTAACGCAGCTTATTTGTACGCATGTGTAGTATACGTGTGGAAAATATGGTCAAAGTTAGTCAAAGGTCAAGGTCAGTGCCATCCAAAACATGTAAAGTATTTATTAGGCGGCAATTAGAAAATATAGCAACCAAATTTGTTATGCGCAAACATTCAATCATGTAAAACACTTGATAGGTCAAATTTTCAAAATCACCAAATTGTTGTTTCCATGGCAACTATTGTTTATTTGGATTTCACAATTATCGTGCCATATACGACATATTTTATATATATATATATATATCTATATATCTATATATATATATATATATTTTTTTTATCACAAACGAAAGCTCTTCTGAGCGACCACCATTGGCTGTACGGCAAACATGTACCACGTGTCACGTTGCACATTATCACTTCACGTTGAATTCCCGTTTCTACCAATACACACTCAGGAGTTCACATTCTTCACTGAAAACCGGATCTGTCGCCTCGGAGGAAGGATTAGCTTTGAGAGGTGGTTTGGTCCAAGCAAGGCGCAAAGTGTTGTACAGGAACATGTTTGCAATTGGGTGAGCCTTCATTTCCAGGACCAAAGCGCAGCCCCCATCCCTCCCCCAACCTGTCGCTCAACCTCCCAGCATCAAATGGGCTGTGTGCGTTCACCCATGGACCTGCTGGCCCTGTTTTCATTTTCTACTGGATCATTGCGCAAGCAGTACAAGCTCAAATATCCTTGAATGACATAGGACGAGTTGTATATTCTGAATATGCAATATGATACAGCTGGTGATTTCATTGCCCGATACAAATAATTTTTCATTGCAAACACACCAGGATATCATATTATGAATAGTGGAGGTGTGTATACAGGTGGCTACTTCATGCTGGACTAACGTGATAGTTCCACATCACTTCCACTAGCAGATTGGACAATTGCGTCAGAAGCAAAATAACAACGATGATAATAGGTTTGATGCTGATGCCATTGAATATAATTTGGATGTACAGTAAATTGTTTGATTTTGTATGTACAGTAAATATCGATTTCAATTACCAGAAAAAAAACATTTTGTATAACCTTAAATAAAGCACCTTCTATTCGATTCAAGTAACCATCTAGAACGGCAATCAGTAGAGAGCACACCTCCGCCAGGTTGAACAGTTTATGTTTTGTATCCCACTGATAGGCCAGATCTGGATTCGGACCTGAACCAAAATCTAATCTGCTTGTTCTTGTCTCCTAACCAACTCATCCCCCTAATTTTGTCATAACCCGTAAAAAAAGTTTTGAAATATCGTGCTATATATCGTTTTTGGACATCTCTGAATTATGAAGAATCACCAGAATAAAAGAAAAATCTCCTTTCCAGATCCTGATCTTAGCCCAAATCTAATCAATTCGTCCTTATTGCACACCCAACCTGTCCACCAAGTTTTATCCAAATCCGTCCACTTTTTTTTAGGATATCGTGCTGTGTATCGTTTTTGGCCGAATCTCTCAATTATGAAGAATCACTTTAAGAAATAAAAATTCTCGATTCCGGATCCGGATTCTAATCTGCACCAACACCGAATCAATTCGTCCTCGTCACACACCCAACCTGTCCACCAAGTTTCATCGAAATCCGTCCATAATATTTTTAAAATATCATACTGTCTATCGTTTTTGACCCAATCTCTCAATTAATGAAGAAGCACCTTAAGAAAAAAAAAAAATTCTCGATTCCGGATCCAGATTCGAATCTGCACCAAAATCGAATCAATTCGTCCTCATCACACACCCAACCTCTCCACCAAGTTTCATCGAAATCCGTCCATAATATTTTAAAAATATCATACTGTCTATCGTTTTTGACCCAATCTTTCAATTAATGAAGAAGCACCTTAAGAAAAAAAAAAAATTCTCGATTCCGGATCCAGATTCGAATCTGCACCAAAATCGAATCAATTCGTCCTCATCACACACCCAACCTCTCCACCAAGTTTCATCGAAATCCGTCCATAATCTTTTTAAAGATATTGTGCTGTGTATCGTTTTTGGCCAAATCTCTCAATTATGAAGAAGCACTTTAAGAAATGAAAAAAATTCTCGATTCCGGATCCGGATTCGAATCTGCACCAACATCGAATCAATTCGTCCTTGTCACACACCCAACCAGTTCACCAAGTTTCATCGAAATCCATCCATAAATATTTTTAAGATACCGTGCTGTCTGTCGTTTTTGGCCCAATCTCTCAATTATGAAGAATCACTTTAAGAAATAAAAAAAATTCTCGATACCGGATCCAAATTCGAATCTGCATCAAAATCAAATCAATTCATCCTTGTCACATACCCAAACTGTCCACCAAGTTTCATCCGAATCCGTCCATAATGTTTTAAAGAAATCGTGCTGTGTATCGCTTTTGGCCAAATCTCTCAATTATGAAGAAGCACTTTAAGAAATAAAAAAAAACATTCTCGCTTCCGGATCCCTATTCGAATCTTCACCAAAATCGAATCAATTCGTCCTTGTCACACACCCAACCTGTCCACCAAGTTTCATCCAAATCAGTCCATAATTTTTTTTAAGATATCGTGCTTTGTATCGTTTTTGGCCCAATCTCTCAATTATGAAGAATCTCTTTAAGAAGGAAAAAAAATTCTCGATTCCGGATCCGGATTCG
The DNA here is from genome assembly GCF_964187855.1 of Myxine glutinosa. NCBI lineage: Eukaryota > Metazoa > Chordata > Myxini > Myxiniformes > Myxinidae > Myxine > Myxine glutinosa. The sequence continues at coordinate 178,176,783 of NC_136267.1, forward strand.
AATCTTCACCAAAATCGAATCAATTCGTCCTTGTCACACACCTAACCTGTCCACCAAGTTTCATCCAATTCCGTCCATAAATATTTTAAAGATATCGTGCTGTGTATCATTTTTGGTCCAATCTCTCAATTACGAAGAATCACTTTAAGAAATTAAAAAAAATTCTCGATACCGGATCCAGATTCGAATCTGCACCAAAATCAAATCAATTCGTCCTTGTCACATACCCAACCTGTCCACCAAGTTTCATCAGAATCCGTCCATTTTTTTTTTTTAAGATACCGTGCTGTCTATCGTTTTTGGCCCAATCTCTCAATTATGAAGAAGCACTTTAAGAAATAAAAAAAACATTCTCGCTTCCGGATCCGTATTCAAATCTTCACCAAAATCGAATAAATTCGTCCTTGTCACACACCCAACCTGTCCACCAAGTTTCATCCAAATCCGTCCATATTTTTTAGAGATACCTTGCTGTGTATCGTTTTTGGCCAAATCTCTCAATTATGAAGAAGCACTTTAAGAAATAAAAAAAACATTCTCGCTTCCAGATCCGTATTCGAATCATCTCCAAAATCGAATCAATTCGTCCTTGTCACACACCCAACCTGTCCACCAAGTTTCATCCAAATCCGTCCATATTTTTTAGAGATACCTTGCTGTGTATCGTTTTTGGCCAAATCTCTCAATTATGAAGAAGCACTTTAAGAAATAAAAAAAACATTCTCGCTTCCAGATCCGTATTCGAATCATCTCCAAAATCGAATCAATTCGTCCTTGTCACACACCCAACCTGTCCACCAAGTTTTATCCGAATCCGTCCATATTTTTTAGAGATACCTTGCTGTGTATCGTTTTTGGCCAAATCTCTCAATTATGAAGAAGCACTTTAAGAAATAAAAAAAACATTCTCGCTTCCAGATCCGTATTCGAATCATCTCCAAAATCGAATAAATTCGTCCTTGTCACACACCCAACCTGTCCACCAAGTTTCATCCAAATCCGTCCATATTTTTTAGAGATACCTTGCTGTGTATCGTTTTTGGCCAAATCTCTCAATTATGAAGAAGCACTTTAAGAAATAAAAAAAACATTCTCGCTTCCAGATCCGTATTCGAATCATCTCCAAAATCGAATCAATTCGTCCTTGTCACACACCTAACCTGTCCACCAAGTTTCATCCAAATCCGCCAATAATTTTTTGAGATTACATGCTGTATATATCGCATTTGGTCCCATCTCTCAATGGTGAAGAATAACTTATAATTCTAGCATCCAGATTCTGATGTTCACCACAATGAAATCAATTATTCTTTGTCACACAAGCAAACTATACACAACGTTTCATACAAATCCGTCCATAACTTTTTGAGACATCCTGCTCACAGACTGACAGACAAACAGATGGGTGAAAACATAACCAGGTAATTATCATCCAAATCCCAATAGTCCAACGATGAACGAACTCCCGGATTACCAACACATTCTTGTTTCTGACACAGGTTAACATATTTTGATTCATCATCCATTGTTCTACCTGGCTACCGACATCGAATCACAACAGAACACAAATGGCGCACACACATGCAGACAAATACATGAGACAACCCTGGACTTCACTTCAGAAAAACACTGCCACTAAGCTTGGAAGAAGTGACGTCACTTCCTGGAGTACTTTCGGTACCAGTGACATCATCCACTTGACGTCTCCTTTCTCTTCACACTCAGCAGAGAAATTTTCCTCCTCTCCATGAATCCCATCCAATGTGGTTTGTCCATGCTCCATACTTTTTCTGCCGAGTGTGAAGCAGCAAATATCATTTAACGCATTTGAAATGACTCTGCCAGTATTTTAATGGCACCGCCAACCCCCCAGACTCACCCGGAAGTACTCACCATTATGCCACTGAGTCTGGTTGACCGCCTTACACCTTTACATTCGACATTTCTGCTATAACTATCGGGGATGCCTCTTTGTGGTGGATGGGCAATTTATCAATGTTTATGTCATCTCTTAGATGGATTTTAAACTGGGTGTCCAGTCTGCCCGCATTAGTCAGTGGTACATTAGAGATTCCACGGTGTCCTTCATGAAGAGGAGGTGAGTCAGCACCCTGAACAAATTCAAAATTCCCATTCTAACCTACAGAGGACCTTGCCTCACCAACAAAGCTGCGCCCCCAGCAAATGGTGCTACCTGCAGCCATTTGCTGCACACAAAAAAGAAGAAATAGAAAATACCTAAAAATTTATATTCTCTTGCATAATGAATAGATGGGCCCAGGGGACGCTACAGTTCAATGAAAAGCACCAAGCAGAGTCTTTCATTCGACTGTTTGAAATTTCAGGGTTCCATGAACTTGAGGAATTGAATGATTTTACCAGAGTTGTTGAAGACCAGGTTCAAATGCACATCAGGAATACTGAGATGCACTACATCATCAGGCAAATGCATACTGTGATGTCGTCAATGGGCTGGTAGGATAGCCTTATGGTATGTGCATTGTGCACTCACCTTTTAGCTGTCTGCTGGTAGGATAGCCTAATGGCATGTGCACTCACCTTTTAGCTGTCTGCTGGTAGGATAGCCTAATAGCATGTGCACTCACCTTTTAGCTGTCTGCTGGTAGGATAGCCTAATGGCATGTGCACTCACCTTTTAGCTGTCTGCTGGTAGGATAGCCTAATTGTATGTGCACTCACCTTTTAGCTGTCTGCTGGTAGGATAGCCTAATGGTATGTGCACTCACCTTTTAGCTGTCTGCTGGTAGGATAGCCTAATGGTATGTGCACTCACCTTTTAGCTGTCTGCTGGTAGGATAGCCTAATGGTATGTGCACTCACCTTTTAGCTGTCTGCTGGTAGGATAGCCTAATAGCATGTGCACTCACCTTTTAGCTGTCTGCTGGTAGGATAGCCGAATGGTATGTGCACTCACCTTTCAGCTGTCTGACCTGGGTTCGATTCTCAGCTCAGCTATAAATTGCCATCCTGCTGCTTTGCATGCATGGGCTGCATGGCGATACACGGATGTGTGCGTAGTTCATTGGAAGGCCCCGTTAAGCCAGAGGACCCGAGCTGTCAGCACAGGTTGTTGGTGGATATTAAAGATTTCATTATTTCTTTAAAAAAGGAAGGTTATTGGCAGCACCCTAAACAAATTACAAAATTCCTGCTCAAATCACATTCAGCCAAACATCAGGCCAGGCCAGGCGGTTCAAGATTGGCCTCCCCCTTAAATTTTATTCATTTTCTTTTATTGTGTTGTTTTGTTTTTTGAGAGCCGCACTCGTTCATCTGGTTATTGAACACAGCCCGATAATGCTCATTTCATATTGTGTGGGTTTTTGTTACCTCCGCCACCAAAGGTGGACAGAGGTTGTGTTTTCACCCCTGTATGTTTGTTTGTTTGTCTGTCTGTCTGTCTGTCTGTTTGTGAGCAGGATATCTCAAAAAGTTGTGGACGGATTTGGACAAGATTTGGTGGACAGGTTAAGTGTGCCAAATCCAGACCCGGCCTATCAGTGGGATACAAAACGTAAACTGTCCAGCCTGGCGGAGGTATTCCTTCTACCTGGTGTCGTTTTGGCTTTTGTTTGTTTCTTTAGCTTAATCCTGATGAAATCTTGATATTCGTTCTTCAAAATATTTTAATATCGAATTCTGAAAAAAGCTTCAATTTGAGAACACGTTTTCTTTAAAAAATAGAAAATAAAAAGCAGTAAGTTAGCCTCATTTCAGAAGTTTAACTTGTTTCAACCTGTTAATATCGATAAAACGTCATCTGTTTATTACGTACACAATGAGAAAGGGGAGGGAGTGGAAATGAAAACTGAAGAATTGAAGAATAGGGGAGAAGATAAATGGCACAAATAATGTAGGATTGTGGAGTGTGATAGGAATATCGAGGAAGGCAGGAGAGGTTTTGAGGATATATGAGCGAAGGGAAGGCCTGCTATCCCACTCTATATTTGTGAGGACATCACGTGACGCAGCACATTTTAGTGTTTAGCAACTTGGTAAAACTTGGGAGACAATATACACCTGCATGGTCAATATCTAAGAACGCGATTTGTTTTTTCATTCAATCTAAATCATATGCATAAAGTAAAGTGTTTATTAATGTTATTTTTTGTTTACAAAGTGTTGTGACTTTCCTTCAGTTTGAATTTTTACTTCTCAGCATAATTGCCCAGCTTGAAAATGCACGTGTTCCAACATGTCACAATTGTTGTTCTGACGTCACAATCGTAATATTTTATCTGTTCCTGGAATCACTCCAGTTACACTTTATATTCGTCGTATTACCTGCAAAAAGCAATCGTATGAGGTACTGTATATGTGTTTCCTTGGTTACCCTGCGCTCGCGAAGTGAAGAGCGGGGTTAAGCGATCGGCGCGTACGTACGTACATAATGTACACACTTTGTTGCATTTTCAAAATTAATTTTCTCTGCAACTGTTCGTCTGATGGGCACTAAATTTTCACGATAGGATTTTTAGACTCCTGTAAATTTTTTCAATTATAATTATGACGTCATATGTCACGTGGTACTGGCGCTATCTTGGACAACATTTCCACCTCTATATCTCCGAACCACCCCATGGAAAAATGTTAACATGGCTCATTGCCAAGTACTCCCCATGGGGAATAACATATGTTAATGATGATGTCATCAGTGTCTTCATTACGATGTCGTAGTTTGGCAAGTACAACGCTTGATACGATCACTATAAAAAAGATTGAGGGTCATCTCGGGATAACTTGCATGGTATATACATACATAGGGATAATTTGGTCGATAGAATGAAAGTGATGACATCATAGGTCACGTGGTTCAGCAGCCATGTTGGATTGACCCTAAAAACTATTAAAATCTTCTTCTCCAGAACTGCTGACCAAATTGATGCGAAACTTCATGCACATGATCGACTAGCCTTGGGGAATACAATGTTCCATGAATACATCACTTTTTTGTGAAGTCATCAAACATCCCAAAAAAGTCGCATGGTCTGACCGCTATATTGGATTTAACCTAAAACCTTAAAAAATATATTTTCCAGAATGGCTGGACAGATCGAAGGGAACCTTCACACACATGTTCCACAAGCCTTCGCAATACCATGGTGTTCATGAATAAATCATAGGTCACATGGTCTGGAAGTCATGTTGGATCAAAGGGGAATTTTTTTTTTCTCTGAAACAGCTGAACTTATCAAAGCAAAACTTTCGAAATATCATCTCACACCATCACTGCATATCGTGTGAGAATGATAATGTCATAGGTCACGTGGTTTGGCAGCCATATTGGACAAAAAAACGAACCTTATCCAAACAACATGAAACTTCACACACTTATCCCCGAGCCAATTGGAACCAGACTTTAAATGTATGACGTAATAGGTCACGTGGTTGGACAGCCATATTGGATTTAGGCGAAAATCTTTGAAAATCTTCTTCTCTGAAACTGCTTCGGCAACCAATGCAAAACTTTAACAAATTGATCAACGACCCATGGCAAATGTAGTTTGATAAAAGTGATATCATCGGTCACTGGTCTGGCAGCCATATTGTAGCAAATAAAATCACCTTAAAAAAAACCAGAAGAGTGGGCTCGCACAAAGCTCTTCTCAAAACTGTGCGGGGTCGCGGTGAGTATTCTATGAATACCATCTAGTTTTAAACATTTGTTGCCATTCTATTTATTTGCTCTTTATATAATCTATGGAATACATTTTCTGCTCACTGTATAAAGTATGAATGTTTAAAAATAGGACTTACTATGCCATTACCAGGCAAAGGAAATTATATACATTTAAAGGGGTTTAAAGGGACACAATCATGACATTTTTTGAAGATATATGCTTTAGAGGATGATATATTACCCAATTACCCTTCCGGGTTCGGTTGCGAGAGTACGCTGGCGTTGCATATTCGCCGCTTCTCCGACTGGATGGATGTACAGGGTCTGCTTCTACTTTTCTGACCTGACATCTCACACCTGTCCTGCCTTTTCACACCCGCACGTGCCACGTGTTCTCCGGCTGGATAACGGAATCTGCTTTTGATGGTACGGAATACGGAATCGAAAGGCCCGCTCCCGTTGTTTGTGGCCGTGGCCTTGTTTGCCGGTGGCCTTGTGGTCTTGGTGGCCTTGTGGCCTTGTTTGCCGCTGTGGTCTTGATTAGCGGCTGCAGTCGTTTGCCGCTGCGTTTGCCGCTGCGTTTGCCGCTGCGTTTGCCGCTTTGCCTCCTCGACCTTGGCCTTGTACTCGTCCCTTCGCTCCTGCCTGGCATGGCTCTGAAGTACTCCGCCGCAAGGCTTCTTCTGCTCAATACCCGCTCCACCCCATCATGCATCTCTGCCATCAAATCAAATGGACTCCTCCGACGACCCAGGTACATTCACCGTGGCTCCGGTCGCAAGTTTGTTTATTTGCAATCAGGTCACTCCATCCCCGTCCTCTGGTCGGCTCAGCGCACTCTCACTCTTCGTCCCAGCGCACCTGGTCACAGCAACCCACACGATCGCACCTCCTGCCTACGAACCCTGGCTAAATCACCTGAATTCATCCCTGCTGTTCAAAACAACATCAAGCTCACCCTGTTCAACACCCGGTCCCTCAACAATAAATGCCTCATCCTGAACGAATACATCCTGGATAACAAACTGGACTTTCTCTGTCTCACCGAAACCTGGCAACAACCTCTGGACTACTACACACTCAACCTCACCACACCCAATGGATATTCCTACGTCAATAAACCACGCTCAGAGGGCCGAGGTGGTGGAATTGCCGTTATCCACCGTCAAGACATCAAGACCAACCTCATCTCCATCTCATCTGCTCCATCATTTGAACACCTGGCTTTAAAACTCTCTGGTCACACGCAGTCAGTCATGGCTGTCGTCTACCGCCCTCCCAAACCACACCCATCATTCCTGTCTGACTTCTCCTACTTTCTGACCCAGCTATGTTCCCTCTCCCCCTCAATCCTCCTCCTTGGTGATTTCAATATCCACATGGACTCCACTGACTCCACAATAACCACTGACTTCACTGATTTACTCACCTGCTTTAACCTCACTCAACATGTCGACTTTCCTACCCATATCCGTGGTCACATTTTGGACCTTGTCTGCTCCACTGGATTAAATTTGCACCATCTCTATGGCTCCGACCTCACCCTCTCTGACCACTTAGCCATCACTCTGACCATCAACATCCCCGCCCCAACACCAAGGCATTATCGCACAATCAACTTCCGTAAGCTAAACGCTCTTTCACCTACCTCATTCTCATCCACCCTCTCTGAAAAAATGTCCACTTCTCCCTTCATTGACCTCCACACCCCTTCCGACCTCACTGACTACTACAACCACACTCTCTCCTCCTGCCTTGACCAGCTTGCGCCTGTAAAAACCAAAACAGTTTCTTTCACCCATTCTGCTCCCTGGTTTACCCCTGAACTCCACCTGATGAAAACTCGTGCTCGCCAACTTGAAAGACTCCGCAATAAAACGGGTCTCACAGTTCACTCCCAAGCCTACAAGGACCACATACAACACTACAAAGATGCCCTCTCCCACGCCCGCTCTGCCTACTACTCTCAAATTATCCACTCTGGCTCCGGAAACCCAAAAGCACTCTTCTCGACAATAAACAAACTCCTCCGCCCCCTGAACACCACCACCCAGTCATTCACAGTAGACAACTGCATCTCCTTCCTCTCTTTCTTCCAACGCAAAATTGACAACATCTACAACAGCTTGACCACCGCCGCACCCGCTCCCCCTCCAACCACCTGCCCCCCCTTGTCCTGCCATCCCCTGTCTCGGTTCTCCCCAATCTCTCCTACTGACCTCTCTGAACTCCTCATAGGAATGAAAACTGCCACCTGCACTCTTGACCCCATCCCCTCCAGCTTTGTCAAAGCCTCCCTCCCTGCTCTCTCTCCACTTATCATTGCAACAATAAACTCCTCCCTGTCTACAGGCATCGTCCCACCTTCCCTCAAAATTGCTGCTGTTACCCCCATTCTAAAAAAACCTGGTCTAAACCCTGACACCCTAAACAACTTCAGACCCATCTCCAACCTACCCTTTCTGTCAAAAGTTTTGGAACGCGCTGTAGCCACTCAACTCAAACATCATCTCTCTGCCAATAACCTGTATGAAACATTCCAATGCGGATTCCGCTCCAACCACAGTACTGAAACTGCTCTCCTCAAAATCACCAACGACCTTCTCCTCTCCTCTGACGCTGGCAACCTCAACATTCTCGTCCTCCTCGACCTCAGCGCTGCCTTTGACACCATCGATCACACTATCCTCCTCACCCGACTTGAATCCACCTTTAACGTCACCGGCACTGCCCTCTCTTGGATTAAATCATACCTCTCTGACAGATGCCAGTTCATCTCCATCAATAACTGCAAATCCCCCACTGCTCCCCTCCCCCAAGGTGTCCCCCAAGGTTCAGTTCTTGGCCCCCTCCTCTTCATCCTTTACCTGTCCCCGCTCGGTCACTTAATCCGCCGTCATGGTCTCCAATTCCACTGCTTCGCCGATGACATCCAGCTTTTCATCTCCACCAAGTCCGTCTCCACCGACACCCACTCTATCCTGACAAACTGCATCACTGAAATAAAATCCTGGCTTCAAATCAACTTCCTCAAGCTTAACTGTGATAAATCTGAAATAATCATCATTGGCCCAAAAACGCTCACAAAATCCACCCATAACTTTGCCCTCAACATCGACGGTATCCCAGTATCCACCTCCCCTCACATCCGGAATCTTGGCGTCATCTTTGACCAAACCCTTTCCTTCGACAAATACACTAAACAGATCACAAAGTCAGCCTTCTTTCACCTGAAAAACATTGCCCGTCTCCGCTCATCCCTCTCCTCCACGGCTGCAGAAACCCTCATCCACGCCTTCATCACCTCCCGTCTGGACTACTGCAATAGCCTCCTCTATGGTTCACCCTCAAAAATCACCAATAAACTCCAATACATTCAGAACTCCGCTGCCCGTCTACTCACTCATTCCCGGACCCGTGACCACATCACCCCCGTCCTTTACAAGCTTCACTGGCTCCCCATCCCCCAGAGAATCCAGTACAAAATCCTCCTCTTGACATACAAAGCCCTCCATAACCTGGCCCCATCCTACCTGGCTGACCTCCTCTCCAGACACACTCCCACCCGCAACCTCCGCTCTGCTGGTACCAACCTCCTGACCCCCTCCATCCGGACCAAATTCAGATCCTGGGGGGACAGGGCCTTCTCCATCGCTGCTCCCACCCTCTGGAACTCACTACCTCACACCATCAGAGACTCCTCCTCACTCACCACATTCAAAACATCACTAAAGACCCACCTGTTCAACACTGCATTCAACATTCAACCCACAGCATTTAACCCCTGACTATCTCTTCTCCTTCTCCCTCCTTTTGCTTTAAATATTTCCCTATTGATTCTTGTCTTTTTGCAATTGTTGTTTTCATGTATTGTTATGCATTATGTTTTCCACTCTGTCAAAGCGCCTTTGGGCTTCTGGAAAAGCGCTATACAAAATAAATGAATTATTATTATTATTATATACGTGACCCATTAGCACAATAATTAAAAAAAATTAGGCGAATAATAAGCCGGATAATCGTGTTTTTAAAAAATCAGACGTTTACGTCTGCGTTTCATCAGAATCATCACGGGTTATTCTAGTGTTAAAGATGCCGATGTGCCAACTTTTTAACTGTTCCATTCAAGACAAGGGCGAGAGTTACGTGTTTATTTGAAGCCAGACCAAAGCCTATCGCGATCCCTCACGTCCAAGTGAGCCAGAAATCCGTCACGTCCATGTGAGCCAGAGATCCCTCACGTCCATGTGAGCCACAGATCCCTCCCATCCATGTGAGCCAGAGATCCCTCAAATCCATCTCAGCCAGAGATCCCTCAAATCCATGTGAGCCAGAGATCCCTCACATCCATGTGAGCCAGAGATCCCTCACGTCCAAGTGAGCCAGAAATCCGTCACGTCCATGTGAGCCAGAGATCCCTCACGTCCATGTGAGCCACAGATCCCTCACGTCCATGTGAGCCAGATATCCCTCACATGCATGTGAGCCAGAGATCCCTCACATCCATCTGAGCCAGAGATCCCTCACATCCATCTGAGCCAGAGATCCCTCACATCCATCTGAGCCAGAGATCCCTCACATCCATCTGAGCCAGAGATCCCTCACATCCATGTGAGCAAGAGATCCCTCACGTCCATGTAAGCAAGAGATCCCTCACGTCCATGTGAGCAAGAGATCCCTCACGTCCATGTGAGCAAGAGATCCCTCATGTCCATGTGAGCCAGAGATCCCTCACATCCATGTGAGCCAGAGATCCCTCACATCATGTGAGCCAGAGATCCATCACATCATGGGAGCCAGAGATCCCTCACATCATGTCAGCCAGAGATCCCTCACATCATGTGAGCCAGAGATCCCTCACATCATGTGAGCCAGAGATCCCTCACATCCATGTGAGCCAGAGATCCCTCACATCCATGTGAGCCAGAGATCCCTCACATCCATGTGAGCCAGAGATCCCTCACATCCATGTGAGCCAGAGATCCCTCACATCCATGTGAGCCAGAGATCCCTCACATCCCTGTGAGCCAGAGATCCCCCACATCCATCTGAGCCAAGCTCAGAGCTAGTCCTCAAGTAGTTATGTATATTACTAGAATACCAGCAGAACCTACCTGTCGCTTCACTGACAGACCAATTAGTCATTCGGTTTTGCCAAACATTGCTATATTTGTTCACTGCATCTGTATTGAGTCCGTAGGCCAACAATAATGAGTCCATCGGTCAATATAACGCAACCAGCATATGGGAATATAACTTCAATTTATTGAAGTGCCCTCAGGTCTATAATTGTTTGGTGGCACATTGTGGCTTCATTTGTAATATGCCCCGAGGGCATATGACAAATGCAGCCATAATGAGCCACCAAACAAGTGTAGACCTCAGGCTACTTCAATAAACTGAAACTGAATACATTCTCGTAAAATAGCCGATGGATGAGTCTCCCAGGAGCGAGCCTGAGATCCCTCACATCTTGGATGATGTGCTGTTGCCTTCGGGAAGCCTGCACCTTGCAGTCTTCCATAATGCTATTGTTTTGCACAAACTGGCCTGAAGCACAGCCTAATTTTCAGCTCACATGGAATGTAACTCTTGCCTGTATCTTGATTGGAACAGGTAAAAGTTTGACACATCGGCATCTTAAACGCCAGAATAACTTTTGTATACAGGATCGAGGCTCGTGAAAGAGCTAACATTTATCACACAAAAAATCAAACAGACACACAAAACATATAAAGAGGGCAGCGGTAGACAAGATGGGGAGAGAAGGTGGAAGCACAAACACAATATTTGAGAGCAGGGACATCGGGAGATCTGTGAGAAGGAAAGGGATTGGGGAGAGGGGCGTGGGAAGGGGGAGGGGGGGGGGTGGGGTGAGAAAGTATAAAACACAAGGACCCTGCAAGAACTTCCAGGAAAGAAGTCGGCATTTCAAAAAAGTGGATCTGGGGTGAAATTAGCGGGGGTAGAAAAGATCAAGGTTTTGGATGGGGGAAGATAAGAAATGGTGGTGAACAGCTGTTTTAAAGACCTGGAGGGAGGAATGGGATTGAAGAGAGTGAGGGAGTTTGTTCCAGAGGCAGGATAAAAGAGGCATGAAAGAGTGAAGGTGAGCAGAGAGTCTTGATTTTGGCAGTTTAACCATAAGAGGGTGGCAGGCAGATCTTGTGCGACCTGCAGGAATATTTGGGGGACAGAGCCCAGAGAGAGCTGGGGGAGCAAGGCCGGAGAGGAGTCGGTAGAAGACAGAAAGACCACCAACCTGCCTGCGGTGAGTAAGTGAAAGGCCCTCGGAGTTAGCTTCATCGCGGGAGATCCCAATGATTCTGAAAGCTTTGGTTTCAACAGCGTGAAGCCGAGCTATGTGTGAGGCAGGAGCACCGGCCCAGAGGGGAAAACAGTATTCCATTGAGCTGCGGATGAAAGCCTTGTATGTGATGAGGAGCTCAGGTGTGCCAAGGAAGGACTTCGCACGACAGAGGATGCCCAGTCCTCCATCTGGCTTTGGAGGACTGGCTTTGGAGGCCAGATTGGAAATGTGGTTTTCCCAGGAAAGATCATGGCAGATAGTGAGACCAAAATGCTTGAGTAACAGAACTTCTTGGAGAGGATTGTTCAGAAAGTAGATGGGAGGGTTGTCCAGTCGGTCTTTTCGCAGAGACATAGTAAGAGTGTGGGATTTGCCAGGATTAAAAGACATGTTCCACTTGTTTGACCAGTCTGAAATTTTTTCCAGGTCTGCACAAAGTGATGAGGCTGCAGACTGCCGATCTGAGGGATGAGGAGTGGAGCGACAGAGAGCGGAGGCATCAGCAAAGAGGTAGAGAGGATTTTCAAGAGAGTCAGAGAGATCCTTGATGAAGACCAGAAAAAGCACAGCGCCCAGAACACTGCCTTGGGGAACTCCAGCCTGAACAGGAAGGGGACATGAGAGACACCCATTCAGGGCCACACATAGACTATGACGAGAGAGGAATCCATGTGAGTCCAAAGGAGGAGAGTTTGGTGAGCAGAGCCGGGTGCCAGACCGTATCGAAGGCACGTGATATGTCAAGGGAGACAGCTCTAATTTCCTGCTTGGCATTAAGGACCTCCATCGATTGTTGAGACAGAAGCAGCATGTTCAGAGTAGAGTGACCTGGTCTGAAACCAAATTGATGGTCAGAGACCAAGCCATTGGAGAAGAGGAAAGATTTGATATCCGAAGCAAAGATGGATTCCATGACTTTGCTGATAATTTGGAAAAGGCTAAATTAGCCTGTCGTTGCAAGGATCTGTTTTTGCACCTTTGTTGTGTAAAGCGGTGATGTTGGCTGATTTCCAAGCTGATGGCAGATGACCTTGAGCAAAAGAGAGGGTGAAGAGAACAGAGAGAGGGAGTGAAAGAGTGGCAAAGCAGGATTTTAGGACCCGTGCGCTGATGCCGTCAGGTCCAGTTGCAGAACAAGATTTGAGGGTTGACAGAAACTTCTCCACCTTGTCAGGAGAAAAGGTCACAGAGTCCAGGAGCAGCTGGGTTCGACTGGGTAAGGTGGGTACAGAGAGGGATGGGTTTGGGACACAAGATTTTGAGGCAAACACAGAGTTGAGGCATTCAGCTTTTTCACGAGTGGAGTCAGCTGTGTAGCCATTTGAGTTAAGGGAGGGGATGGAGGGGGAACAAACACCAGAAACAGATTTGACCAGACACCACCAGGATTTGGAAGAGGGAGACAGGTTTGAGAGTTCAGTCTTGATGAGGAGAGATATTGTTTCCTGGCTCTCCTGAGGGTGAACACACACTTGTTTTGGGCTTTGTGAAAGGAAATGAGATTTCCTTCCAATGGATTTGCTTTCCAGGAGGCGAAGGCAAGTTGTTTCTGGGCACCTGCCTCACCACAAGATTCCATGAACCATGAACGGGAGGAAGGGTATGACAACTGAAGACGAGATGGGATAAATCTGTGCATGAGAGAGAGCAATTTACTTTGGAAGAATTCCCAGGATGAGTTGATGTCAGAGGCGGTAGAGATGGGAGACCAGTCCAGATGATTGATGGCTGCTTGAAGACCATGCAAGTTGGCCTGAGTGAAATGCCAGACTCGTCAATGCTGAGGAGGCTCTCTGAGAATGGTCAGACAAATGTTCACTTTAACAAGCACATGATCAGATGAGCCAATTGGAGCAGAAGAAGAGCAGCAGACATTTGCAGGGAAGTTAGTCATAACCAGGTCTAGAAGAGAAGATGCTCTGTTGACTGAGATCCGGGCTGGGAAATTGACAGATTGTGTCAGTCCCAGTGAGTCGCAGAAGTCCTTTGCTGAGGAGCCATGACTGGTGAGAGAGGAGGGTGGGGAGATTTGAAGGGGAGGAGGGAGGGGGAGTTTTGGAGGGGAGGGGCGAGGGGGAGTCTAGGAGGGGAGGGGAGGGGTGCGTTTTGGAGGGAAGGGGTAAGGGGGGAGATTTGAAAGGGATGGTTGATGGGGAAGATTTGGAGGGGAGGGGTGAGTTTGGATTTTAGAAAGTGTTGTACGATTAATGGGAAACGAACATTTATTGCAAAATGAGTTTCTTGTGACCTTCCAGTCAGAGATACGTTTGAGGACGCTGGGGGGGGGGGGGGGGAGTGTGGAGTGCAGGTGAGTTTAGGGAATGTAGAAAGGAGGAGCTGTAAGAGATGGAATTTTTTTTTGGAATGAATAGATTTGGTGAGCAAGTCGAAAGCAACCTTTTAAAGAAGAATAAGAAGAAAAAAGTGTTATAATATACGACAGAATACAGCACTTCAGGGGAAAGTTTAAACACTTTTAAATTGAACAGTGAAAACTATCTGGGGAATGGGGTGCAAATGGGGGTGAAATGGGGGTGAAACACGTGGTCGAAGAATGAACGAACGTAAAGAACAAAGAAGGAAATGTTTGTTTGTTTTTTTTGTTTTTTTTTTAGTTAAGATTTTAAACAAGGAAGTATGGGGTGAAAAGACTGGGGGAAAAAACTGAGAGAACGAGAGTAGGACAACAATCGACCGCTGAGAGAAAACAAAGCCTCAATATAGGAAGCTTAAAGAACTAGGCTGCAAATAACGCGGCACAAAATACTCGACTATTTCATACAGGTATGAAAGATTAACACCAAGAATCTTCCTCGGGACAAACTATAGGTACACACACGTAAGATAAATACAGTTTTGACAAAAATACAATTGTGAACAATTACTTAACTTCGAGGGTGCGTGAAGATTGTGGACAACTTCGAAAAACCATTACCTCCCCAACAAGATCTCGAGAGGGTTGGAAACGAGGTTAACGCAGACATACACGTCTGTCAATGCATTGTGCACCCATGACGTCACGTGAATCTACGGAAGTAGCTCATTTGCATAACGGAAGTGAAAATAGTCCGATTTTAAAACACAATTATGTGGCTTATTATTTTCCCCAAAAAATATTTTTGTGCTAATGGGTCAGAGAAGTCATCCTCTAAAAGATATCTGTTCAAAGATGTCAAGATTGTGTCCCTTTAACAGATTGGCCTGTTTCGTATTCCTATCTCAAATCTCAATTATTCGTTCAAATCCCATTATGCATTTTCCCATTAACTACTAATGTTCTTGTAATGAATGTAAAAGTACACTAATGTTTGCTAACTAATGTCATTATCCTCCATGTTATTTAGGTGCAAGCTCCTCCACGAGCCTCAGATCCATGTAAAATAAGGAAATGAAATCTAGTCAGGAAATAAAAGGTACATAAAAAGGAATGCATAAAGAAATAAAAAAGGATCTTCCTCCTTACCTCTCTCCATACCTTGACAAAATCACAAGATGGTCAGACACCTGGAATATGTCATTCAACTTTAACAAATCTCATGCTCTCACCATCTCTCTCCGAAAGACCCAACTGGCAAACTCTCTCACCAACTTTCTTAAAAATCCTTTTGAGGAGGTTCAGTCACTAAAGCTATCAGGAAGTCTCACTATCAGCCAAGATCTTTCTTGTCTGAACCATATTTCAAAATAAGCCTCCAAAGCCAGCTACCAACTGGGCATCCTCCATTGTGTAAAGTCCTTCCTTGACACACCTGAACTCCAATCCACCTACAAGGCATTTATCCACAGCTTGAGCTCCCTCTTCCCTCCTGGCTGGCTCCCCTGCCTCACACATTGTTCAGCTTGAGCACCGTGGAAAATAAGGCTTTCAAGCTCATTGGAATCCCTCGCCATGAAGCTGACTCCCTGTGCTTATCACTTCGCCATCGCAGACAGGTCGGTGGTCTCTCTGTCCTCCACCACCTCCTTTCTTGTCTTGCACCCTCTGCTCTTTGCATGGTTCGTCCCCCCACTCGAACCCCTCCTCCCCCTGCCAGGTTTCTGCAGGGCACACACAGCGCACCATCAACCTCCTTCTGGCAAAACTACCCAAATCCATCATCACTGCTCACCTCTGCTCATTTGTTTCTCTTTTTTCCGCCCGTGAAACCAACTTCCGCATTCGTTCAATCTTATGCTTCCCTCCAGGTATTCAAAACAGCTGCTCAACATGCACCACCTCAGATCATCCCCAATTAAAAACCATGATCTTTTCGGACCTAGATAACTACCCTCCTTCCCCCTCTCCCCACCCATCCCACCCCAACAGCAACCCAATTTCTCCTTCTCCAACATTTCCATGTTTTTTCCTCTTGAGAGTTTCCTTCTGTATCCATCTTGTATACTCTATGCACCCCTTCCTGCCCTCATTCCTCCCCACACCCATTGCTTGTCCAAGTATCTCCTCTATCCCTTGGTGCCTGTTACGGATTCGTCACTTCCGTTGTTGTGGTTTTCATCCACTGCAAATATTTTTGATTCCATGTACTATTATTGTTGTCGTTTAAGGGAAATAGATATTGCTATTTTCAAAAGGTAAAAAAGTTAATGTTTTAAATAAAACCGGAACCGGATGACGACGAAGAGGAAGAGAAAGAAAAAGAAGGCGGAGCGAGTGAGTTCGACAAGAAAGCCGAGCTGCTTTGAGGTCTGAAGCGAACGTTGTCGAACGGGAGTCACTAGCGAACTTTCGGGTTTCCCGGGAAAGGAATTCTTGCGACAGAGTGGTTTTCGCTGTGACAGATCAACCTGTGCGTCAGGTTTTGGTGGTTGATTCCGAGGAGAATCATCGTCGGGCCGTTACGCCTCGAGAACGGGCCGTCGGCCATTTTGACTCGCGCGCTTCGTGCGTCGCGCAAGGTTTCTTTGCTTCGCTTCAGCCGTTTTCACCGCATTCAGACGTTTATCTGGTGTGTGTGTAACGTGGATTTTGAAGGTAAATCTGCGGGTCGCCGATTTGGAGCCGTGAAACGTCCATACCTGAGGGTGTGATTTCCCATTCGCCTGGAGGGCGCCTTTGGATTTCCCAGTCGCCTTGAGGGCGCCTTTGTGCAGCTTTGGCCACGTCACTGTGACTGTCATCTGAACGGGATTCTGATCTCTATTGCACATCGTTCTGACGATCGCTGGAGCGGATCGACTTTGGCTTGAAGCTGGAATCAACTTTGGCTTGAAGCCGGGAATAGAGACATTGGGAATCTTCTTCTTTTCGCTCACTTGGAGCACAGTGAGTTATATTGTACGAACCTGATGGTACCATCATAGGAATGATATACTATTTGTTGTACAAATGATTACTATTGTTTTTGTGTTGTTATACTTGTGTGACCTTAATACAATATTTGTTTGTTGGTAACAATTTGTGTGGTTTCACCATTGATCTTTGACATAGAATAACACATCTTTATGCCGTGACTCCTTTCGGGGCTCGGAGGTACACCGTGACCAGGGGGTTTGGGGAGGAGCACGTAACAGTGCCCCCCACCCCCTTCTCTCAACTGTTCATTTTGTCCTATTACATCCTGATCTGTCCAGTGTACTCGCTCACCCACGAGCTTCGACTAGTAATACAAAAAGGAAGATATGACAAACACTTCATGTGACATATGGTGTAATGTTTGACCTTTTCAGGTTAACCATACCTGCCCCATCCATCCTCCCACGTTTCTTCTGGTCTTGTGGTCAGGCATTCACAGTCTCCTCTATCTTTAAAGGTTATTTCAAAAGTTTTATATTATAGTCCAGGAGAAAGGAAAAGGGATGATGCATTTTGTGATAAAATTGTGAAAATTGCTACAATGTTATTGACCAGATGTACGAGTACATACCAACTTGTTTTTTTCCCCATGTGGCACCATTTCTGGTTTGACCTCTGACTCCGAGTGGTCACTGAACAACACCTACTGATTCACTAGTTTTAGCCAGTTGAGCCAAAGTAAAATGGTTGCAAATGTTTTTAGCATCCACTTTGTTCAGATTTATTTATTTAATGTCCACATATTTGATATCTCATTGTGGATTCCATCTCTGATGATGCTGAATGTACAGTGAACCTAATAATTTGCCAATTTTTTGCTGATTGTACAGAGACTAATATAATAAAGAGACTAATATATTGTTTTACCCCATTATAGGTAATTTTGATCAGATTTCGTTTGATCTTAACGGTTGGGGTGCTGGCTTGGGATCCTAGGATCCTGAGAGTTTGAATCCCGGTCGATCGTTGAAATAACGCCAGGGGGGTTGAGCCTGTCATCCTTCCGAGGTCGGTACAATTGAGCACCAGCTCACTGGTAATTGGGGCACTGCATCAGCGGCACAAACACGCTTCCAGAGAAATGATGCAACCAACAGCCACAGGCTGTATACGAAAACAACAACAACAACAACGACATGGGTATTGTGTTTCATATTGCCAGTTTTGGTTGAACTGTCTCGCAAGAGGGCATAAAATATCTGAGTCCACATCACTTGAATTAGTCCCTCGTGGACCTTACTGAGTGACTGAGATCTTGGATAGTTTGTTATGCTTTTGCTTTTTCTACTTTTGGATTCTCGTAATTTTTGTGAATCTGGATTTTCCAAAATACATAATGACCTTAAATGGCTTATAGATAAGGCATGTCTTAAAATTGTCAGTTTGACACTTTTTGTTGACTCACTCTTATTCCCCGTTAAAATGTTGCCGATGAGGGAGGTGGGACGTTTATTTTCAAAATAGCTAGGGCCACTTATCTTGTCTCTTGATCTCCCTCTGTGGGCCTGGGCGATATGGGGGAGGTTACATTGGGTTTTATCCACCAACAAAGATCAAGAGAACTAACTCTCCTCTGAACTCCTCTGTCATCACATCGATATGCAGAAGAGATTTGCTCCAGATTCTGCCTGCTCCAGGCTGCCGTGATCCTTTCCACACCGTGGTGACCCACTCCAAGCTACCATGATCTGCTCCAGGCTGCCGTTACCCACTCCAGGTTGCGGAGGCCCACTCCAGGGTGTGAAGGCCCACTCCAGGCTGCCGTGACCCACTCTAGGCTGCCGTGACCCACTCCAGGCTGCTCTTAACCCACTCCAGGCTGCTGTGACCCACTCCAAGCTGCTGTGACCCACTCCAGGCTGCTGTGACCCACTTCAGGCTGCTGTGACCCACTCCAAGCTGCCGTGATCCACTCCAGGCTGTCGTGACCCACTCCAGGCTACAGAGGCCCACTCCAGGGTGTGAAGGCCCACTCCAGGGTGCGAAGGCCCACTCCAGGCTGCCCTGACCTGCTTCCCACTGCCGTGACCCACTCCAGGCTGCCGTGACCCACTCCAGGCTGCCGTGACCCACTCCAGGCTGCAGTGACCCAATCCAGGTTGTCGTGGCCCATTCCAGGCTGTCATGATCCGCTCCATACTACTGTGACCCGCTCCAGGCTGTGGCGGCCTGCTCAGGCTGCCATGACCCGCTCCAGGCTGCCCCGACCCACTCCAGGCTGCTGTGACCCACTTTTTTCAACCTTCATTTAGCATTCCTTCCAAAGTCATTCCTTCCATTTTTGGCATCACAAACCTTCATGGAAGTTCCCTGAATCCACTGGCATTGGTTTCATTGAAATCCGTTAATCTGTCCTCAAGTTATAGCAAAACCAACAGACAGACAGACACGGCTTCTTTTATATGATTGATATTTGTTCATCTTACTATAATTCACCAAATATCCATCCGTCTGTCTGTCTGTCCGTCCGTCTGTCTGTCCATCCGTTTGAAGGTGCCGCAAAAATGGCTGAACCAATCACAACAATATTCTGGGTGGGTAATCCTGGGATCCCCTAGACCTAGAGTAAAATAGGGTATATTCTTTTTCCAATTTCAGCTTTGGCCTCCAGCATTTTCAGGTTTGGACTCCCGCATAACGTTATTTTCCCAGGTGCAGCACAAACGGCTGCACCGATCACTGCACAGCTGCACTGATCGGCTGCACCAATCGCTGCAGAGCTGCACTGATTGGCTGCACCGATCGCTGCATAGCTGCACCGATCGCTGCAGAGCTACACCGATCAGACTCGGTGACCTCGGACAAAGACCTTTTATAAGCACATCGGTTGAATCCCTGCTTGAGAGAATGCCAACCCATCCCCGCCATCATGGTCGTCTCTCCAACTCACAATCCCACGAGATATGCGGAAAGGACGACCCAAAACCAATTATCTTCTTTTTGATTAGTATATAAACATCATTAATAGTAAATAATGACCTCAGCCAAAGTTCAAACAACGTGAGTTTAATCTCTACATGAGATAATTCCACATCGCTACTTGGGCGGTGTATAAGCCAACAGATCACTGTCTCCATCGATCTTGCCAAGGCCGTAAAACACATCGGCTCAAAATCCTTTTAACTGTTGACTTGGTAGTTTTTACAATGAAGGAAACATTAACAATGTTGTTAAAAGTTTATTTTGTGATTAATTTGTGATTGGAGTTATGTTGTTTGGAATGAAAAAAGAGGGGAAGAGTCGGCAATGGAGAGAATGAGGGAAAGTGGTGCGGGGGGGGGGGGGGGGGGGTCAGTGAAAAGACAGAAAAGTGTATTCAGTCGTGTATAGTTTGTAATAACAATTTTCTTATTCAAACTATAAGGTTATCAAATCAACAAAGTTATAAAAGAAGCCCTGAGCACTTTTGATCCTTTTCTCGACCCGGAAATAAAGAGTTTACAAGGAAGGAGACCTCCAGGAAGGGGGCTTTCTCCCAAGCAACCACATTCCTGGATCTCGTCTCCAAAGCGAAAAAAAACACACAGTCGTGTGCTTAACACGTGATGCAGCTGGAGTAACAAGGCCTATTTTTACTATTTCTTTGCCCTATCACATTTTGACCCAAATTTTTATTATTTTCTCCATATTCTCATAATAAATGTTTGTTGAAAATTTGATGACAAAAGCTCAAATGGTAAAAAAAAAGGCTATGGCCTGGGGGGATGGACAGACACACACAGATTACAAAACGGATTACAAAACCCCATATCCTGCTGCGCTGGGGATGGGTTGACAACAAAAAATAAAATCCATTGTTATCACTACCTATAACTGTTAACATCTATAGAAAATTCTTATAAACAGTATTTTAACAGAAAAATAATGAACATATATCACTATTCCTTAAAATCAAAAGTTGCCATTTCTACATTGCTGATTCGATTAAATGTGATCATCTAAACATATTGTTATGAAAATTAGGGGTAAAGGAATATATAGATCCAGGTAGATCTGCATAGGTAGGTGCTCGACTGTCGTGATGGGGAATCTAGATGTAATAAGTTCTGTAGCCCGAATGTCGGAGTAAGCTTGTATCTGTGTCCCTGCAATGAGGGGGTGGGGCATGCTAATTAGTACAGGGATTATGGGTAAAATTCCCATGTGTGTCGTTCCCTCGGTGAGCATCCCAGTGTCCCTTATGGCAATACATCCCATAGACATTAGCTAGGCCCATTAGCGCACCACACATTAAATAATTCACCCGCCACCACAATGACTTTGGAAGAGCAGACGGAAGCGGCCGCGTACAACGCCGGCATGGGCATCAAACATCATGCAAGGCAAGCAATAGCCACGCCCAGGAGAATGTGTGATTGGTTGGGGTAAGAAGCTGGCCACTGATTGGTGGAAGGAAGTGGCACACTGATTGGCCACCGACCGTTGACACCTTGGCCAATCAGTGCGGAAGGCGAACATTCGGCCAATCAGTGCGGAAGGTGCAAAAACACATCTTAAAAGCAGGTCGCTGTTTGGAGGACAAGCGCCAGTGACACCAGAAGGCATGAAAGACCACAAAGAAATGAGGCACTGGTTGAGAGAGAGAAAGTGCTGACGTCACACCGCGAGTGACAAAATGACTCACTTGCGGGCATTTTGCTCTCTTCCCTGGGTTCTTTGCGGTCTGTTGGCTCTCTCTTCGCTGTCTCTGCTCTTCGCTTCTTTTCCCTTGTCCTCTTGCTCCTGATTGTCCCTTCGTGTTGGACCTGTTCCGCTGTGTGGACGTTTGAAGGACGGTGGAGAGACTAGCACTGACGATCATCCTCCCCTGTGTCGTGCTCCTGGTGCCTGTGTGCTGTGCTGTGTAGCGCGGGACGGACCGTGCAGAGTGGGGTATTCGTGCCAACGCCCGAGCCATTTCACGCCAACCGGAGCCGTGCTCAGACTGCACACTTGGGTCCCGAACACCGGAGCCTGGACGATTCCTGAAGGATGCTACATCTACAGACAGCTAAGCTCGCATTCACAAGTACATGACGAGACATTTATTTTATTCATTCTCCCTTTGTCTCGTATTTGAAATCTGTGTGGGGACGTCCCAATTTAGAATTAGTTTTTACCGTTGCGTTTCCTTTGTATCGGGTTCCGTGTAATAAATCGTTTCTTGTTGTACATTTTAACCCGTATTCCCGTTTGAGTTCATGTCCTACAGGATCGGAGCTGCCGGTGAGATCGCTACAGGTAAGAGCTCTCGCCGCTTCCTCTTCTTCCTTCTTCCTCCCGTGCTGCCTAGTCATAATCCGCAAATGATCGTCGCCTCGGAGTTAAAGCCCGTTCAGGCTATCCGCGATCCCACGGTCTTAACCGTGGGCATTCGCGCAACAATATTCATTAGTACTGTACTTTAGATTATGTAAATGTCCAATGGGATGGTGTCAGGTAGCGCACTTACCTCTGAGCTGTGTAGCCTGGATTCGATTATCGGCCCGACTGCCCAAATTGTCACATGAGAGCTTGGAAGGCACAGTGTTCCTTGGTATCCTGTGTGCCAGCATTAGTTTGTGGAAGTTAAAGATCCCACATTGTTTTTTGCGAATGGGTAGGCAAGCTATCACCAGCACAATGAACAAAATCCAAATTCCTGCATAAATTGGCTCCAGTGAAACGTCATGCCTGGCCAGCCTGTTCCTGAAAACACTTGGGTTAAAAACTCCACTATAGCCGACTCCACTAAATAAATCAACCTTCCTTAGCTCCACTAAGGAAGGTTGATTTATTTAATTGGGCTCATTAAAGGAGTAAATTCAGATTGTGTGTATTGATGTTTTGTTTGCACATTCCTGGAATTTTTCAGGAAAACGGACTTTTTGTTTGCATATTCGTGGAATTTTTCAGGAAAATTGATATTTTGTTTGCACATTCCTGGAACCCATAGGACTTCAGAAACGACAAGATCCATATAATTTATGAATAAACCATTGGAATTGACATCTTTGACATGACATCCATGGTCATTTATTGTTTGACAATTGGTGACTAGTTTTTCAGGGAAAGTTTTTTTCTAGTTTCTCATTTAATTTATATTTGGACTTGGCCTGTTCAATAAATTTATGGTCAAAATACATTGTCTTTTTTTTAACCTCCACCACCGAAGGAGGGCGGGGTTATGTTTTCTGAATTGTTTGTCTTTCTGTCTGTTTGTCTGTCTGTGAGCAGGATAACTCAAAAAGTTATGGACGACTTATGACAAAACTTGTTGGATGAGTTGGTTAGGTGACAAGAATAAGCCAATTCGATTTTGTTTCATGTCCGAATCCAGATCTGGCCTATCAGTGGGATGCGAAACGTAAACTGTTCAGCTTGGCGGAGGTATGCACTCTACCGAGTGTCGTCCTAGTTGTTGTTTTTTTACATTCATCAGTGGTTGGTCAAATTTATACAAGCCACGGATGTTTAACTTAAACTAATTGTTGATTTTTAAAATTATTATCCATGAAGCAATACAAGCAGATAAACCGAAATTCTCATCAAAAGGATATTTTAAAAAAAATTTCTGATATTTGTTGATTCAGGTGGATTTTTGCAGTTAATAAACAATGCCCGATGAGGTCACCGAGTCGGTTTCTCAAAAAGTTTCATTTGGCCCCAACCACACTGAAATGTGCAAAAAATAAAAAAATTAATTGTTAGAAGACACATCACCACTTATTAACGCCAAACTCATACAAATACTAATCCAGTTAATAAACAACACAAGGATTTCAAAATCCAACAGGTAAAACACAAAATTTCTCAGAGCTCGTGACTCACTTATTAAATTTGACATTGCCATCAAGTAGAGATGTGAGTTGTTGTGATATAGTGATGCGACGTGTGCTCCCAGCAGTGTTATATAGCTGTGCGAGCTGTTCCATAGAAAACAATATATTAGAAATGGAGAAAGCACTTGAAAGAGAAGTGATGTTTCATGCCGGTGCTCGGCTTTCTTGGGGGAGGATGGAGGGAGGCTTTAACCTTGACGTTTGTACTGTCCAGCTTCTTCATTGACATATTGTAACGTCAGTGGACTCACTATGCAAAAACTAAGGAACTTTGAGCACAGATGAACGTCTGTGAGTACAAAAAATGTGAATAGCAAAAGGGCGAAGAAAATAAAATAGGCTTTAAATTTAAGTTGCAGTCATAGTTGGTGGTCTAGGTGGGGTAAAATCAGACTCGGTGGTGGTCTAGGTGGGGTAAAATCAGACTCGGTGGTGGTCTAGGTGGGGTAAAATCAGACTCGGTGGTGGTCTAAGTGGGGTAAAATCAGACGCGGTGGTGGTCTAAGTGGGGTAAAATCAGACTCGGTGGTGGTCTAAGTGGGGTAAAATCAGACTCGGTGGTGGTCTAGGTGGGGTAAAATCAGACTCGGTGGTGGTCTAAGTGGGGTAAAATCAGACTCGGTGGTGGTCTAAGTGGGGTAAAATCAGACTCGGTGGTGGTCTAGGTGGGGTAAAATCAGACTCGGTGGTGGTCTAAGTGGGGTAAAATCAGACTCGGTGGTGGTCTAAGTGGGGTAAAATCAGACTCGGTGGTGGTCTAGGTGGGGTAAAATCAGACTCGGTGGTGGTCTAAGTGGGGTAAAATCAGACTCGGTGGTGGTCTAAGTGGGGTAAAATCAGACGCGGTGGTGGTCTAAGTGGGGTAAAATCAGACTCGGTGGTGGTCTAGGTGGGGTAAATTCAGACTCGGAGGTGGTCTAGGTGGGGTAAAATCAGACTCGGTGGTGGTCTAAGTGGGGTAAAATCAGACGCGGTGGTGGTCTAAGTGGGGTAAAATCAGACTCGGTGGTGGTCTAGGTGGGGTAAAATCAGACTCGGTGGTGGTCTAGGTGGGGTAAAATCAGACGCGGTGGTGGTCTAGGTGGGGTAAAATCAGACTCGGTGGTGGTCTAAGTGGGGTAAAATCAGACTCGGTGGTGGTCTAGGTGGGGTAAAATCAGACTCGGTGGTTAATGGTTGCAGCGACCGCTCCGAGTCTGGGAGGTTGGCGGTTGAAGTCCTGGCTGAGTCACACCAAAGACTTTTAAAATGCTATGTCCTGCTTCCTTGCTTCTCTGACTCTCAGCATTTAAAAGGATAGAGCACGGACAATACCCAATGGCTGGCATCCATGGGGAGGAGGAAATTCCGCCGAAGAAAATGCCCTGCTGAGTGCGGAGAGAAAAGCGGCGCCATTGTTATGATGTAGCAGCAGGTACCCAGAGTATCGGGAGAAAAGACGAGAAATAAGTGACAGCACTCCCCTCGAGCTCAGTGGCTGTGTTGTGTTTGTTTCCTCAGAGAGAGAGAGTGTGTGTCTGTGTCTGTGTGTGTGTGTGCGTGTGTGTGTGTGTGTGTGTGTGTGTGTGTGTGTGTGTGTGTGTGTGTGTGTGTGTGTGTGTATATATGGCAGGTGCATTACAACCTTTGGACCTTCTATAAAAAAAAACAAGTTCAACCAACGCAAATTTTCAATGACGAATAACTAACATCCATCTGTAGCTGTTTGATCCAATTGTGAAGAACCTTGAACGAATTGGATTTTCACACTTCGAGACGATATATGAAATTGGCTATTTATATACCAATAAAAGAGTTGATTAATTCAATAGTTGCTCTGATGTCAGGAGTCGAGCATTATAGGGTTTTGTGTTAATGCTGCGTGACGTGTTTTGACGATGTGTGATTCATTCTTCTTTGCAAGAATGGTAAAAAATATATAAAGAACATGCTCATTCAATACCCTTGGTTGCTGTTGCCAACCGACTCACCTTTACAAAGTTTCAATACTCCTTTTACCTTCACCACCAAAGGTTAATGGAGGTTAGTTTTTCACCCCTGTCTATCTGTCTGTTTGTTTGTGTGTTTGTCTGTGTGTTTGTCTGTATGTTTGTCTGTTTTGTTTGTCTGTGCGTTTGTCTGTTTAGTTTGTCTGTATGTTTGTCTGTTTTGTTTATCTGTTTTGTTTAACTGTTTTGTATAACTGTTTTGTTTGTCTGTTTTGTTTGTCTGTTTTGTTTGTCTGTTTTGTTTGTCTGTTTTGTATAACTGTTTTGTTTGTCTGTTTTGTTTGTCTGTTTTGTTTGTCTGTTTTGTATAACTGTTTTGTTTGTCTGTTTTGTTTGTCTGTTTTGTTTAACTGTTTTGTATAACTGTTTTGTTTGTCTGCAGAGTCAAGGCTCGTGTAAGAGCTAACACATTACACACGAAAATATGCATGGACCCATAAAACATACAATAAATAAAGGGAGCGGGATACAAGAGTGGGAGATAGAGGAAAACATAAAAGCACAACAATAGTAGTGAACAGGGACGTCGGTAGATCTGTGGAAAGGAGAGGGTCGGTGGGGACGGGACGGGGCAGGTGGGAGAGGGGGGTCGGGGGACCAGGGGAGGCAGGGGAGAGGGATGAATGGGTACACGACATACGATATAAAGCAAAATGCTTGTTTGTCTATTTTGTATAACTCTTTTGTATGTCTGTTGGTTTGTCTGTTTTGTTTGTCTATTCTGTTTGTCTGTTTTTTTGTCTGTTCGTTTGTCTGTTTTGTTTGTCTGTGCGTTTGTCTGTTTAGTTTGTCTGTTTGTTTAACTGTTTTGTTTAACTGTTTTGTTTGTCTGCTTTGTTTGTCTGTTTTGATTAACTGTTTTGTTTGTCCATTTTGTTTGTATGTTTCGTTTGTCTGTTTTGTTTAACTGTTTTGTTTGTCCATTTTGTTTGTTTCGTTTCGTTTGTCTGTTTTGGTTTGCTGTGTGTTTGGCTGTTTTGTTTGTCCATTTTGTTTGTATGTTTCGTTTGTCTGTTTTGTTTAACTGTTTTGTTTGTCCATTTTGTTTGTTTCGTTTCGTTTGTCTGTTTTGGTTTGCTGTGTGTTTGGCTGTTTTGTTTGTCCATTTTGTTTGTCTGTTTTGTTTTGTTATGTGTGTGACTGTTCTGTTTGTCTGTTTTGTTTTGTTATGTGTGTGACTGTTCTGTTTGTCTGTTTTGTTATGTGTGTGACTGCTCTGTTTGTCTGTTTTGTTTTGTTATGTGTGTGACTGTTCTGTTTGTCTGCTTTGTTTTGTTATGTGTGTGACTGTTCTGTTTGTCTGTTTTGTTTTGTTATGTGTGTGACTGCTCTGTTTGTCTGTTTTGTTTTGCTGTTTTGTTTGTCTGTTTTGTTTGTCTGTTTTATTTGTCCATTTTGTTTGTCTATTTTGTTTTGCTGTGCATTTGGCTGTTTTGTTTGTCCATTTTGTTTGTCTATTTTGTTTTGCTGTGCATTTGGCATTTTGCTTGTCTATTTTGTTTGTCTATTTTGTTACTCCCGCCAGGGAGTAATGCATTCGATCGTGTCCGTCCGTATGTCCATATGTGTGCGCGTGTGTGTGTTCGTGTGTTTGTGAACAAGATATCTGGAAAAGTTCTGAACGGATTTGGATGAAAGTTGGTGGGATGATTGCCCTCGGGATAAGGAAGAAATGATTAGTTTTTGGTGAAGCTCAGGATATTATTCCCGACCCAGGAATTTTTTGAAGGATTTTTTACCATTGGAAGATCGGGCTCATTTTTTTAAACATTATCTTCTATATATTCTATATTTAACATTGTGATATGAAAATAGTTTTCATATTTGTTGTAAATGTAGTTTAAACTCGTGGTTATGTGTTAGAGCGGTGTATGTTTTAGCAGTGTCGTCTTCAATGTTCATTTTTTTTTCTTCTAATAAAGACATATTCTGTCATTTTAAAACCACCAAAGTGTGTATTCGGTTTCCCCGTTTCATAAAATGTATCGTTTGATACGTATAATGCTTTAAAACTGTTTTATTTTTTGCTTGTTTTTTTTTTTTTTTTACCTCAGAAGAGATATCAACATTTACCTTAGCGAATGTCAATCGCGGTGTCAGTATTTGATGAACTTATAAAGACTTAGGCGAGTTATAAGTGTGGCCAGCATGTGCACGGGATTCTTCCCAGAAGAATGAGTGGTCGCATTAGCTTGTACGGCTTAAAATGAGCGAGTTTTGTTTTCACGTTTGGGCCAGTTTTACATGTTGTATCCCTAAGGAATGAAACGAACGTTTTCCTGGCTTACAATTTTATTTGAAGTCACACACGCCTCAAAATACACTCACTTATGTAGAATTGAACGCTGAATCCGAAAATGTAAGTGAAATTGCCTTGTTTTTTTTAACATTATCTTCTATATATTCTATATATATGTATGTCTGTGCAGTGTCTGTCTTGTGTTGTCTTGTCTTGTGTTGTCACTGAACTACTCCCTCAAACTTTTGTGAAATCGTACTATTCCAACTTGACCCACGGCGGGAGTATGCGCTCTACCGAGTGGCGTTCTAGTTTATTTATTTTGTAACTCTATAACAACCACATGTTCAAACAAAAGTATAGTTCGGACTCAGTTTCCTGTGACCTCGTTACCAAATACTTCTGTTTCATTTTCTTTTGTTTTCTTTTGATTCCGGATTCTCATCCAATATTTTTTTTACGGATTCGTCACAATTGGGAGACGGGGCCAAAGTGCTATCTTTATAGCATGATATCTCAAACAGGTGTTGACGAGTTATGATAAAACTTGGTGGATGACTGTAATTGACAAGAACAAGCCGATGAGATTTTGCTTCAGGCCTGGATCCAGATCGAGCCTATCAGTGGCATACAAAACGTAAACCGTTCAAACCGTGAAGTACCTGGCGGAGGTAGGTATGCGATCTACTGAGTGTGGTTCTAGGTTTGCTGTTGCTTTGCGGGTGAATTAGTCTGATTTATTTTTTGATCTTGTACACTCTGAAATATCTGAATATCTTTCGATGCTGATATGAAACAAAACAATGCTTCAGTGTATTTAATCATCATTTCAGATGAATTCTACCAAACAATGCTGCCCCTCGTGTACCCTATTATGGCAATTTAAAACTCTAACATACTCATACAACACTTTACTGTTTGCCTAATGATCTGCAATGTTTTGGTGCAGTGACAGATTTATTGGATGACCTCGATGGAGAGCAAGAATGACCACAACCTGCGAGACAAAATCTATATTTTTCGCTTCCTCCGTCCAATCAACTCCTCTTGATTAGACCATACTGGAACCTCCTTTGGAGGCCATTTTTTGTGTGTTTGTTGTCTTGAAGTGTTTCAAGGATAAATGGCCTCGAAAGGTGGTTCAATGATCGCACTTCTCTGCATATCTCACTGACCTAATTTCACACATATTACTGAATTCCTCCTTATAAAACTTTGTTGAATCTATTGCACTTTCTTCAGCAATGGCAAATCTGCCAATCTCGCGTTTTCGATGTGAAGCTCATGCATTTAATGCTTTTTTCATCTAAATGCTATAACTCCCAGATCCTGGTTTCGCAATTTTTGCAACCTCACTCATTTGGTTTGCTCGGGATTGACAGCTCTGCAGATGCATATAAGAATCATTAGACAATGGCCAGGTTACTGTATGTACATGACAATCATCGACTTAAGTTTCACGCATGGTCTTAACCAGAATATCATGCATCAGTATAAAATTGACGTCATCTTTTTGAGTATTTCTATTTTTTGGCTTTTGATGATGCAGGTGAAACAATTGGACGATTTGCTGAATCTGGACATGGTTTTGACGATGGCTCCGTGGAAGGATGTGGTGCTACCTCCTTGGACCGAGGCCTACTGGTGCGCGCTTCTCGCCTCCTGCTTTCTGCTGTCACTCGAGTGTTGCTTCTGGCCGACCGTGTTGTCGTGAAGCATGTTGTTTCATCCAGACACAAGGTCAGTTTCTTGTTTCAAACTACCTTTTATAACACTTCAGTCACTTATGTGAATTGGCTACAACAAACGTCTACCAGCATGTAACTCATTTGTGGCACACTCAACTACTCAGAGAACTTAAACTACCATATAAAACACAATGTGAGTGTGTGTTTGTACAGATGTCTGACCCCTTCTTAAGGGTAGGCTTTGAAGAATAATATTTTTTTTACACGAATGTGTTTTCCACTGCGGTCTATTTTTGATAAAACAAACTCGAAAAACATTTTCCATAAAAGAGTAATTATGTCTCTTCTATTGGAATTGTAGACGGTGGCTTGCAAACCGAGCCTCAAGGGCGGTGTACAGAAGCGTTTTTTAATAATAACAATAAATACAAGGTGCAAGGAGGTGAAATTCACTGCACATGATGTGCAACACACGCAGAGTAAAACGAGTGTTTTTTTGCATCTGTATGATGACATGTAAGCACACCTGACACTAGGCCAAGGCTTCAGACTTTGGCACGCTCACAAGGCTGCACCGTCGATTAAACTGTTCCAGCCCGTCATTTTCGATGGACTTTTCACTATTATTTAATATTAATTGTTTTTTACTTAATCTAAACTTTAGCCATAACCAACATTTGACTGACTTAAGTGTGTGTGTGTGTGTGTGTGTGTGTGTGTGTGTGTGTGTGTGCCTGCACACACTTGCCACAGCACCTATGTATTATGAACAAAAAACCACAAACGAGACCAAGCATTTCTTGGTGTTTCAAGATTTCATAGTTTATGTTGTCATTTTCCACAGAATTAAATGAAGGTTTTAGATCAAATGCCTGAATTAATATCACATTCCACAGTCTGCCTCAACAGCTCTGATCTCCACATTCATGTAGTGGTGTAATGTACGTGTTCGATTGACTCCAAGAGAGCGCATCCAAGACTAGCGGCATTGCCACTTTGTTCCAATAACACCTGGGCCATCCATGCGTGGAAGGTAAAAGAGTAGGAATCAGGTTATAAGAACTCCCTTCTTCCCATAGAAAAAGCAAAGGAATACCAACGATTTGATGGAGAGGTTTAATTGAATAATATGCACTGGAGTACAATGGCCCCAATTTGCTGGGAATCGGGGGAAAAAATGGAGCATTCATGAGGGAGGGACATGTTCTGCAATGGACTGAGAATTTGTCAAACCAATTTATGTCAAATGGACACATAATCCACGTAGGAAAACATTTAATGTTTCTGTAGTCACCTCTGGGTGCGTCATCTTAGACATTTATTCCCTTATTTTTCAATGTTAGCTGTTTGAATCCTTATTCTGGGCATACAATATATTGAGCGATTTCATTGAGATTGTGTCACCTTGTCTGACACCAACATACATTTGCAAGAATGGCGAGTGTGACAACATTCTCAATATGACATTTCTCAATCTGAAAAATGGATTTCAACCCCCAGCTGCTCTCAAAATACTGACATGGGGAGTGCTCAGGATTAGAGCAAAGTAATAATCTCTCGGTTTGATTCTGCTCTCAATGGACGGTGAATCTACATAGACGTATGAGTAACCAACAGCCTTTTCAGTAAAGAGAAGCTCTCTGAAAAGACTTTCTGCTCACCCTCACTCCTTCATTACTCTTTACTCCCGCCTCTGGAACAAACCCCCTCACTCTCTTCAATCCCACTTCTCCCTCCAGGTCTTTAAAACAGCTGCTCACCACCATCTCTTATCTTCTCACATCCAAAACCTTGATCTTTTCTACCCCCGTGAATTCATCCCCAGATCCACTTTTTTTGAAATACCGACTTCTTTCCTGGAAGTCCTAGCAATGTCCATGTGTTGTTTTTTTAAAACTCTCCCACCACCCACCCCCCTTCCCATGCCTCCACCCCCCAAGCCCTCTCCCTCCCACAGATCTCCCGATGTCACTGTTCTCTACTGTTGTACTTGAATGCTTTCCTCTCTCTCCCCATATTGTCTACCGCTGCCTTTATTATATTGTTATGTCTGGGGGTAGAGCAAAATCTAGACCCAGGTAGATCTGAATAGGTAACATGCTTCGACTGTCGCGATAGCGAATCTACCTGTAATAAGTTATATGTTAGTCCGGTTTGTCGGGTTAAGATGTCTGCTTGTGAACATACCAGGATGTTCGAGTGTTAGATAGTGTAGGGATTAAAGATAAACCCCAGTGTGTCACACCTGGTAATCAAACCTTTGTCCCTTATGGCAATGCACTCATTTAAACACTTAGACAGGCCCTTAGTACAATATTAAATAATTCCCTTCCCTGACAAGGACTTCGGAAGAGAACAGGCAAGAGGCCAGTTCAGGGCACCGCCACATGGGCCGCAGCCAGCTACATCTCCGGCAGGCCTAGCCACATCGAATAGCATGAGCTATGGCCACGCTACAGGCCTATGATTCGGTGGAGGGCACTGATTGGGTGGCACGCTAAGGCTGACGTCACCGCCGCAAGGTTATATGAGGGCGCGCCGAACGACATTTGCAGTCTTGCACATCCGGCTCTTCTTGCTTGCGCAGCACGTCTCTCTTGCAGTTCGAACTCTATTGTGCAGCA
This sequence comes from Myxine glutinosa, assembly GCF_964187855.1. NCBI lineage: Eukaryota > Metazoa > Chordata > Myxini > Myxiniformes > Myxinidae > Myxine > Myxine glutinosa. The sequence goes on from NC_136267.1 coordinate 178,209,366, forward strand.
CGTCCCTCCCTGGCTGTCTTGTGCTCTATGCGCTTTTCCTCTTGGTCTTGAGAGGTCCTGGTGGTCTTGGCTCGCCATCTGCGTGGTGCTTGGAGCAGTGCTTTCGGAGCAAGGGACCTCGTGGTGTGCGATCGATTGGAACTTGGAGCGAGGCCTGGTGGCGCGCGAGCGGGGCCGAACGGAGTCGTGTTTGGACGGCAGACAATACAAGACGACAGACGAGACAAGGCTGCACCCACACCCCACATTTACAAGTACACGACGTTTCCTTTTATTAATTCATCTTCCCTTGTTCGTTACTGAAGTGAGTTGTGGGGACGTCCCAATTTAGAACTTTTATTTAATATCGCGTTTCCCTGTCCCTACCTTTGCAAATAAACCCTTGTATTATTTTCCGTTCCCTGCAAATCTTGTGCCATTTGAGTTTGTTCGCCTTCCACAGTTGCACGCTCCCGCTTCTTCCTCTTCCCTTCTGCTCTTCCCGCGTTTGATAGTAAAGTCCGTATTGATCGTCGCCTCCGTTAAAGCTGTTATGGTCTTCCGCGGTCCCTGGTATTAACCGGAGGGATTCGCACGACAATATGTTTTGTGTGTCCATTTGTTTTTATGTGATTAATGTTAGCTCTTACACTAGCCTTGATCTTGTATACAAAAAACAAACAAAAAACAAAACAAAAAACAAACTTCATTAAGAATGAAGATAAGTCAAAAATATTAAACGACGTGTCATTGGGCTGAGAGAAATAATAAGATGAAAAATGTGAAAATTATTGCAGTTAAAATGGTTGCATGCTCTCCGCAAGGGGAAAAGAGGAGGAATGTGGTTGTGGTGTTCAGGTGATGGCTGGAAAAAAAAACTCCCAGTTGGCTGGAAAAAGGGATCCAGTCCCAGGTTCCTTTGAACCAGGCGTCATCTGCTTTGTCAGAGAAACTTTCTTCAAAATCAGAGGATTTTGGTTCCGGGAATTGTCTGAATTAGTGGTTTTGTTAATATTGCTAATTTTTATTAGACCGTCCCCCCCCCCCCCCCCCCATGAGGCGAGGTTCTACAATCACGTGTGTGTGCGTGCATTTGAGTGCGTGCAGGTGCATGTGTGTGTGTGTGCATGTGTGTGTGCATGCATGTGTGTGCGTGTGTGTGCATGCATGTGTGTGTGTGCATGTGCGTGCATGCATGTGTGTGTGTGTGTGTGTGTGTGTTACGTGCTCCTCCCCAACCCCCTGGTCATGGTGTACCTCTGAGTCCCGAGAGGAGTCACCGCAGAAAAATGTGTTATTCTGTATATCAAAGATCAATGGTGAAGTCACACCAATTGTTACCAACCAACAAATATTGTATTAAGATCACACAAGAATAACAACACAAAAACAATAGTAATCAATTGTACAACAAATAGTATATCATTCCTATGATGGTACCATCAAGTTCGTACAATATAACTCACTGTGCTCTAAGTGAGTGAACCAAGAACATTCCCAATGTCTCTTTCCCTGCTTCAAACCAAAGTTGATTCCGGTTTCAAGCCGAAGTCGATCCCGGCTTCAAGCCAAAGTCGATCCGCTCCAGCGATCGTCAGAACGATGTCTAATCGAGACCAGAATCCCGTTCGGATGATGGTCACAGCCACGTGGCCAAAGCTGCACCACGGCGCCCTCAAGGCGACTGGGAAATCCAAAGGCGCCCTCCAGGCGACTGTGAAATCACACCCTCGGGTATGGATGTTTCACGGCTCACAGTCGGCGAGCCTCAGATTTACCTTCAAAATCCACGTTGCACACGTACACACCAGATAATCGTCTGAATGCGGTGAGAATGGCTGAAGCGAAGCAAAGAAACCTTGCTCGATGCACAAAGCGCGCAAGTCAAAATGGCCAACGGCCTGTACTCGAGACGTAACGGCAGTCCAATGATTCTCTTCGGAATCGACCGCAAAACCTAACACGCAGGTTGATCTGTCACAGCGATAACAACTCTGTCGCAGGAATCCCTTTCCTGGGAAACCCAAAGTTCACTCGTGAGTCTTGCTCGCCAACGTTCGCTCCAGACCGCAAGTAGCTCGGCTCCTTCTTGTCCGACTCACTCGCTCCACCTTCTTTTCCTCTTCTTCCTCTTCGTCATCGTCCGGTTCCTGTTTCATTTAAAACATTGACTTTTTATGTTTTGAAAATAGTAATATCTATTTCCCTTAAACGACAACAATAATAGTACATGGAATCAAAAATGTTTACAGTGGATGAAAACCACAACAGAAGTGACGAACCCGTAACAATGTGTGTGTGCGTGTGTGTGTGTGTGTGTGTGTGTGTTTGTGTGTGTGTGTGTGTGTGTGCGCGCATGCATGTGTGTGTGTGCATGTATGTGTGCGTGTGTGCATGCATGTGTGCATGCGTGCGTGTGTGTGCATGCATCTGCGTGTGTGCACGTGCGTGTGTGTGTGCGTGTGTGTGTGCGTGTGTGTGTGCGTGCGTGTGTGTGTGTGCACGTGCGTGTGTGTGCGTGCATGCGTGTGCACGTGCGTGTGTGTGCGTGCATGCGTGTGTGCATGCGTGCATGTGTGTGCGTGCATCTGCGTGTGTGTGCGTGCATCTGTGTGTGTGTGTGTGTGTGTGCATGTATGTGTATGTACGTCCAGGCCATAACCTTTTTTTACCATTGGAGCTTTTGTCATCAAATTTTCGACAAATTTTTATTGACAATTTGGAAAAAATAATGAATGATTGTGTCAAAATGTGAAAGGGCTAAGTTATAGTGACTATATAGCCCTTATTAGTTCCGTCACAGCGCGTCAAGGACGAGGCATCCCTTTGTGTAATCGCTTCTGTGTTTATTTATTTACCATTGAGCTTCAGTGTATCTGTACAGGAATTAACTTTCGTTTGATTTTTTACCAATTTAGCTTTTGTCATGAAATCTTCAACAAATCTTTATTATGAGAATATGGAGAACATCAATTAATATGATGTACAATTTTTTTTCACTGTCGTTTTCGTCGAGTTTATTTCGAGTACAACTCGGATGCGGACAGGCTTTACATTTTGATGCTTTCTAGTGACGTCATCTCATGTCGATTGTCAAAGAGATGAACTTATAAAATTGGTTGTTATCGTCTGTCCATCCGTCCGTCTGTCCGGTCATCCATTAACCTTTTGCTATTTTTGATACTCCTCCCTTATCACCTGGCTGATTGTTCTGAAACTTGACACATGGATACAAGACAGTAGACCTGGAGGGGGGGGGGGGGGGGGGGTCAAAGACAAGGGGGTTACCTACAAGGGGGTTTTTGTATGTCTGTTTGTTTGTCTGTCTGTTTGTTTGTCTGCACAGAATAAATATGCTTTTCTTTGCAACAGTTTGTCCGATTGACTGGAAATTTTCACCAAAGGTGCAACTCCACCTGTATATTTTTTTGTGACAATTATGGTGTCATCGGTCACGTGGTATGGGCGCCATCTTGGAAAACCCAAAAACTTTGCACCTCCATATCTCCAAAAGCACTGCACAGAACAAATTGAGACATGTCTCATTGTAAAGACCTCTCCATGCAAAATAACATATGCGAATGATGATGTCATCGGTTCCTCCTTTATGACGTCATAATTCGACAAGTAAAAAACTTCATCCGATCAAGGTGAAATTTATTGAGCGTCATCTAAGGGATAAATTGGTGGAGAAAATAATAATGATGACGTCATCGGTCACGTGGTTCGGCCGCCATATTTGTTTTAACACAAAAGCCTTAAAAACCACTGTAAACACATCCTGGCGAGGGTTTGCAATCTGACTGCTTTTTCTAGTTTTGTGGATGTCATACATTTCCACATCTCTTTGATAGCCTCATTACCTCCAACACCGAAGGTGGGCAGAGGTTCTGTTTTCACCCGTGTCTGTTTGTGTTTTTGTCCCCCGTCGCACCGCGGAGCGAAAGGGGGACTATGGTTTTCCTGTGCGTCCATGCGTCCGTGCGTGCATGCGTGTGTGCGTGCGTTGAACATTGTGAGCGGAATATCTTGAAAAATAAATGAACTACTAACTTCTAATCCGGTGTGTGGGTGTATCTAGGCATAAGGAAGAACGCTATTGAAACTTGGGTCGCCACGTCAAAATCCAAGATGGCCGCCGCCATGTATGTCTGAACCTTGTGAGTGGAATATCCTGAAAAATAAGCGAAGTACCAACTTCTAATCTGGTGTGTGGGTGTATCTAGGCATAAGGAAGAAGGCTATTAAAAATTGGGTCGCCACGTCAAAATCCAAGATGGCCGCCACCATATATGTCTGAACCTTGTGAGCGGAATATCTTGTAAAACAAGTGTTACGCCTCGGTCCCCCGTCGGGGAAGTGATGTGAGTTGACAAAGTGGAAGACGCAGAAAACATGCTATGATATGATATTTCGCTCACAAGGTTCAGGCGTACATTGAGGCGGCCATTTTGGATTTTGACGTGTCGACCCAATTTTCAAGAGCGTTCTTCCTTATGCCTAGATACACCCACACACCAGATTAGAAGTTGGTACTTCGCTTATTTTTCAAGTTATTCTGCTAAGGTTCAGACATACATGGCGGCGGCCATCTTGGATTTTGACGTGGCGAACCAATTTTCAATAGCGTTCTTCCTTGTGCCTAGACCCAAAGACCAGATTAGAAGTTGGTACTTCGCTTATTTTTCAAGATATTTTGCTCACATGTTTCAGACATATATATGGTGGCGGCCATCTTGGATTTGGACGTGGCGACCCAATTTTCAATAGCCTTCTTCCTTATGCCGAGATACACCCACACACCAAATTAGAAGTTGGGACTTCGCTTATTTTTCAAGATATTCATCTCACAAGGTTCAGACATACATGGCGGCGGCCATCTTGGATTTTGACGTGGCGACCCAATTTTAAACAGCGTTCTTGTTGTGCCTAGATACACCCACACACCAGATTAGGAGGTGGTACTTCGCTTATTTTTCAAGATATTTCGCTCATAAGGTTCAGACATATATATGGTGGCGGCCATCTTGGATTTTGACGTGGCGACCCAATTTTCAATAGCCTTCTTCCTTATGCCGAGATACACCCACACACCAAATTAGAAGTTAGGACTTCGCTTATTTTTCAAGATATTCATCTCACAATGTTCAGACATACATGGCGGCGGCCATCTTGGATTTTGAGGTGGCGACCCAATTTTAAACATCGTTCTTCCTTATGCCTAGATACACCCACACACCAAATTATAAGTTGGTACTTCGCTTATTTTTCAAGATATTTCGCTCAAAATGTTCAGACATATATATGGTGGCGGCCATCTTGGATTTGGACGTGGCGACCCAATTTTCAATAGCCTTCTTCCTTATGCCGAGATACACCCACACACCAAATTATAAGTTGGTACTTCGCTTATTTTTCAAGATATTTCGCTCAAAATGTTCAGACATATATATGGTGGCGGCCATCTTGGATTTGGACGTGGCGACCCAATTTTCAATAGCGTTCTTCCTTATGCCTAGGTACACCCACACACCAGATTAGAAGTTGGTACTTCGCTTATTTTTCAAGATATTTAGCTCACAAGGTTCAGACATACATGGCATCAGACATACATGGCGGCGGCCATCTTGGATTTTGACGTGGGTTGCACCCACACACCAAATTCGAATGCGGTCCTTCGCTTACGCACGCACGCACGCCCGCACGCACACACGCACGCCCACATGCACGCACGCACGGACGGACGGACGGACGGACGGACGGATGGACGGACACACGGACGGAGGGGAAAACCATAGTCCCCCTTTCGCTACGCGGTGCGACGGGGGACAATAAACGTACGACTAACTTCGAATCTGGTGTGTGGGTGTGTCTCCAACCCACTCGCAAATATTATCGTCTCTTCCATGTTTCCTGCGTCTTCCACTTTGTCAACTCGAATCACTTCACCGACGGGGGACCGAGGCGTAACGCTTGTTTATTTTTATTTTTATGTTGAAGGCTCCAGTGACGGACTGGTTTGTCCTCATCGAGGCCAGCCCTTAAATAAAAGAGCTGTATTGCTCGAAAAGTGAAAAAGAGAGCATAGTCTAAGTGTTTTTGCGCATGGAAAAAAATAAAAGAGAGAGAATATAAAGGTGAGGAGTGAAAATTAGGAAGAAAAGTGTATGGTGATTGTTTGCGAGAAACAGACATGAAAGCTAACCCGGTAGCTATAGTGTGACTGAGACAGAAAGTAAGAGCAGCAATCCCGACACGGAGAGTGTAAGATTGTTCCGGGCACCACTTTAACGCTCCTACGTCCGAACGGTAGTACAACGGGCAGTTGCTGTCTGCAACGTACGACCTAAAATGTTTGTCTGTCTGTCTGTGAACACGATATCTCAAAAGGTTCTGGACAGATTCGAATGAAACTTGGTGGACAGGTTGGGTATGTGACGAGGGAGAATTGATTCAATTTAGGGAATATATCTGAATTTGAGAATTATTTTAAGTGATTAGTCACCGTTTAGTGGTCGGGCTAAAACTACGATATCTCAAGAAGTTGTGGACCGATTATGACAAATGAAGTGGATGAGTTATTTAGATGACAAGACCAAGCTGATTTTGGTTCAGGTCTGAATCCAGATCCAGCCTATCGGTGGGATGCAAAATGTAAACTGTTCAACCTGACGGAGGCATGCGCTCTACCGAGTGCTGCTCCTAGTTTACGCTGTACTTTTCTTTTCACGTATTTTGTCCTCGCTTTTCATCTGTACTTTTGAACTGGGTTTGTGTCCTTGTCCCGGCTGTAAGCCTTTTTTTTCTTGTTTCCAAAAGTCGATGGCCTTGCCGGTTGCCCCCAACGTACTTGTGTTGTAACCATAAGCACCTTGCATGAGACTTCATTCAACTTCAGGAATTAATATAATCTGCACATTTTGTGCAATAAATAAATAAATAATTGGACTTGTTAATGTTTGTTGATGTGTTTGTGTGATAATATTAACATTTAATAGTTCCACCATGGACACAAAGTGTTGCAAATGTGTGAATCCTCCCTATGTGGGGGAATTGCGGGGGTGGGGGGTTAGGGGGGGGCGGGGAATGTCTTGATGCTCCAATATTCAGTTTCATGAATGCCAGGGAGGAGATTATGTAGATATAGACTCCGTACAGACTCGACCAAAGTGCAAAGTTCTGGCTTAATGAAAGCTGGATGTAGGATCAAGAAGTTTTATTTTATTTTTTCCCACCAGACTGGAAGCCCACATTTTATCCTTCAATAAAAAATTTTTTTTATATACCCACAGGAAGGTCCACTCCTTGAGTAGGCTAGGGATAAGGACTGCATACAAAATTTTTATTTATGGAGGCATAGATCCCCATAATGTAGCCTCCAAAATGAGAATATTAATTTGAAACTGTCCTTTGCAGTCCAGCCACAATGTTACTTATTTTTGGAAGTTTTTTGTTTAAATGGCACAATTTGATAAAACGTGAATGACTTGAAACGGTGCATGTCACGGTGCCTTTTTCCAGGTGCTGTCCAGCCTGGCCTTGCTTGAGAGCGTGGACAGCTTCCAGGAGTTCGTACAGGTGTTCAGCCAGTTTGGTAATGAAATGGTGGAGTTTGCTCACTTGACCGGTGATCGGCAAAATGTGAGTACACGACATGCTTTTTATGCAGCCATGTTTTGAAGCAATAGCATTTGGCAAATTGTTTGGTGCTTTGTCCTTTTAAAATTTTGTTTACCCATAGTGTCGTAGGAAACGTAAGGGCCCACCACTACGGCTAGTTGGGCTACATTTTGTGGTGCTCACTTCTTTATGACCCCTTACTTTTTTGTAAACATGCAAAAACTTTTTTTTGGGGAAACTTATTTTTTTGGTAAACTTTTTTTTTGTAAATTCCCCTTCATTTTTCTTGTAGTTTGTATACAGCTGCTACATTTGCCATTAACTTTCTCAAAAAAAATTCAACAACCTGCGCAGTGAATTATTCCACTTGCGTGCGGAGACTAAAACGTTTGAGTAAAATTTTTTTTAACCAAAAGTTATTCTTCCCTATTCTTCAATTAATCAATTCTTCAATCAGTTCTTCTTCCCAAAAATTCAACAACCCGCGCAGTGAATTATTCCACTTGCGTGCGGAGACTAAAATGTTTGAGCAAAATATTTTTTTACCAAAAGTTATTCTTCCCTATTCTTCAATTAATCAATTCTTCAATCAGTTCTTCTTCCCAAAAATTCAACAACCCGCGCAGTGAATTATTCCACTTGCGTGCGGAGACTAAAATGTTTGAGTAAAATATTTTTTTACCAAAAGTTATTCTTCCCTATTCTTCAATTAATCAATGCTTCAATCAGTTCTTCTTCCCAAAAATTCAACAACCCGCGCAGTGAATTATTCCACTTGCGTGCGGAGACTAAAACGTTTGATTAAAATATTTTTTTTACCAAAAGTTATTCTTCCCAATTCTTCAATTAATCAATTCTTCAATCAGTTCATCTTCCCAAAAATTCAACAACCCGCGCAGTGAATTATTCCACTTGCGTACGGAGACTAAAACGTTTGAGCAAAATATTATTTTACCAAAAGTTCTTCTTCCCAATTCTTCAATTTCAATTCTTCAATCAGTTCTTCCCAAAAGTCAACAACCCGCGCAGTGAATTATTCCACTTGCGTGCGGAGACTAAAATGTTTGAGTAAAATATTTTTTTACCAAAAGTTCTTCTTCCCAATTCTTCAATTTCAATTCTTCAATCAGTTCTTCTTCCCAAACTTCAAAATTTCTTCCCAATAACAAAACACACAACAAAATGTTTCCCAATTGTGGTTTTGTTTCCCAATTTCCCAAGACTTCATTTTTTGTAGGCAGTACAGTACATGATTCCAAATCGTGACAAATTGCTACATTTTTCAAAAATGAGCCGAGTGGGAATGGAGTTTTTTCCCCTTTATTTCTTTGCCAAGAACTCTATATGGTACGTTTAATGAGCATTTGGCAAACCACCAAGATAGCGAAACATTTCTGGACAAGCTATTGTATCATAATTGACTATCATCTCAAAAGTGGGCTAAGGGGCGATGGCCGAGAAATACGCACACTCGCCTCGAAGCTGTCTAGCCTGGGTTCGAATCCCGACACAGCTATAAACCGTCATCCTGGGGATTCATAGGCAGGGTGATTCATCAATGTGTGTGCCTTCGCTTGGATGGACGTTAAACTGGTTAGCATTCGTTGGTGGATGTTAAAGGTCCCATGGTGCCCTTAACGAAGAGTACGCAAGTTATCCCTGGCACCATGAGCAAATTACAGATCCATGCCATAACCAGACGAGGGCACTGCATCAGCGGCACAGCCGCACCCTCAGCCAGTGATGCTACCCCACAGCCTTGTGCTGCATTCGAACGAAGAAAGTCTCAAAAGTGATGTTTACATTAGAAACAGAATGCCTGAACAGATTGGCCAAACAAACATATACAAGGAATGTTCAAAATGTTTTTGTCCCTGGTATATACATAGATACAAGAAAACAAATTTTCAACTTTATTTCTATATTTAATAAGTTTCGTTTTTTTGTATACTTAGTGGAGGCTCGTATAAGAGCGAACACTTATAATATATAACAAAGGAAGCAGTAAACACGAGGGGGCAGGAGAAGGAAGCACAACAGTAGGGAATAGGGACATCAGGAGATCTGGAGAAGGTTGGAGTACGCGGATGGACACTGCAGGGGCACTCCATGGATCCTACAGGGACACGACATGGATACTACATGGATACTACAGGGACACGACATGGACACTACAGGGACACTACAGGGATACTACAGGGATACTACAGGAATACTACAGGGATACTACGGGGACACTACACGGATGCTTCAGGGATACTACAGGGATACTACAGGGATACTACGGGGACACTACAGGGGCACTACAGGGACACTACATGGATACTACAGTGACACTACAGGGAGACTACAGCGAGACTACAGGGGCTACATAAACAAGATGGACACTACAGGGGCTGTCAAGAAAGAAAACAGAATTTGAAGGTGTGTTTGCACTTAGCCAATTTGTTTTCCTTTTCCTTTTCCACTTTTCTTCTCAATACACTTAACAAATTTTATTTCCAAACGAGCAATATATATCCTAATCTGACTACTCCTTGAACAACTCCTCAATATGGACTTCCAAGAATCATCATCCTGAAACTGTTTACCATGCACCTCAGATGTCGGAACAGATAACAGTCACTCAAGGCCTAGCCTGGCTGGGCTACAGGGTGGTTGATTCAACCGTTGGAAACTACACAGGCGAATGGTGGCCTGTGCAAAATCCAGCCTTGTGAACTAGTGGGTTGTCATGCAGCAGCAGAACATCACAAATCAACATCCCCTGGGGATTTTAGTGGCAGGCCTCATGCAGTCAGGCCAACAAATCATCATAATCTACTACGTATTGTTGCGGTCCGCGGATTAGGATGTTATTTTTACCGAGCGGAGGGATAACCACGGCCGAACAGTTGTTCCCCGACTAAACCCGATTTACCCAGACGTTGGCTGTATCGCGCCACCGCTATTCAATCGGGAAAAGACTAAGACGACACGGATGTGAAGAAAAGGAAGACGAAGGCAAAGAAAGGTTTGAAATATGATTACTATTTATTACTATTTACAGGCTCAAAGTAACCAAGGAGAAGGAAAGATAATAAAATAATATACAGAAGCTTTTAGAGACACAGGGAAAATACTAGCTTACCTAACAGGCTTAATTACTACCCAGGACAGAACAAACGAAGACACAGACTCACGCGGGGAATTGCAGAGTGGATTGGCTGGAAGGAGGTGTGTGGCTGGAGGGGGAGGACGGCACGGAGCTGGCTGGAGCTTGATCCCGCACGGGACGTCGGGCTGGACCTCGACGGCCGCTGATGCCACCGAGCCTGTCGTGTGCGCGGGATCACGGGTCGGAGCTGCTTGGTGGAGCCGACGCGCTGGTGGGGGGTCTGGCGAGACGGGTTCTCTTCTCTCTCTTTCTTGGTCCAACCACTCTTTCTCCACCGACAACTCAACGCAACCACTCAACGCAACCACTGACCACCCCTGACGACCAACTCAGCTCTTGTCATGGACCTCTCTACGCGCTCCTCATCACTCTTTCGCCCGCGCTTTTATAACGCCTCCAGCGAATAAGCCGCCGGCTTTCAGGTCACGCCCATCGGTGTCCTCACCTCGGCCCTGGTTGGTCGCGCGACCCTATGGCTCCGCCCTTGATGACGACGGGCGGGCACGCCTTTCTTCCCCAACCTTGCCTTGTGGCCAATGGTGGTTGAAGAAAACCGCCCAAAATGCAGTTGGCCATTGAAATGAAATGAAAGGGGATCTACTCTTATTTCACTTGGTGCAATGGAGTATTTAAATTAATGGGAGACACGGCCTTACCCTAAGACACATAATAAGATATAAGCTACTGAACAAGGGTTTTATCGGGTCCTGCAATGTGGTGTTTCATGGAATAACTACCGAGACGCCCTTTGACCTATACACTACGGAGGTATTTACAAGGATCATGACATTTACAAAGGGTGATCTTTACAACAATTTACACTACAACAACAACAACAAAAAAAAACATTCTCATATACACAACAGTATGTAAGAGGGCCTGTGGTTTTGCCGTTTTGAAAAAAAAAAAGTTCGTTTTTGGGGATTTTAAAATAATTTCTCTATAGTGCCGAAGCCTTTTTGATTAATGACAGTTATATACAAGTACACATTAGCATAAACAAATACAAATCAATCACCAGACATTTGAACATAAATAATCAAAAAAATCCGGAAGCGGTCAAATTTGGTGGTAAGGCTTCTTCTTCTTCCTGACCATCATCAAACTTAACTCAGAAACGTGATGAACAGCACATTCACCAGCATATATTCAACGAAAAGGTAAAATGGTGATTTGACATTTGTGATGGATTCTGATTTGGATGTAATTGCTTTTTGGTTCACGAGTTATCAAACAGAGTGTAACGTATTATTCTGACTTGTATTTGCATTGTTGTTGTGGTTTATCGGACGCGCTTATTCGTCAGACACGAGTGAATCATCACCGCGTCAATAAACGCGCTTTCCGCTTCCGGCACGATGGAGTCTGCTTGAGTTTGTTACATGGTGTCAGAAGTTCGTTGATATTCACGCCATAAGCCGCCATTCGTCTCCATAAATATGGCATCTCCAAACTTTGATCATCCCTCGATCGACTGGGAGAGTCTGGATCTCTACCAGGAGTTTTGCCGGTTCAGAAATCACATCAGTTTTGTCTTGTCAGGGCCGCTCGCAGACATAACGAAGCCTCGTCAAGCAGGATGGCTCGGAACGTGGATCGGCGAACAAGGTCGTCAAATCTACCAAACTCTATCTTGGGAGGAAGGAGAGAAAGACGACCCGCAGGAAGTGCTGAACAAATTCCAGAACTATGTGCAGCCCAGAAAGAACAAAAGAGTTGCCAGACACCGACTGAAACAAAGGCGCCAGCGGAGTGGTGAGTCTTTTGATCATTTCATAAAAGATCTGAGGATAATTCTCATGGATTGCGATTACCAAGACCCAGACGACATAATCGTCGATTGCATCATTGATGGCAGCCATGATAAGAGGGTCCAAGAGAAATTACTCGATAGGGGTGAGGAGCTCTCACTAGCTAAAGCTATAGAAATTGGCCAACAGCTAGAGCTCTCGCAGAAACATATGAGAATAGTCCGAGATGAAGATGCTCTCATCTCAGCCCTCAGATCTGAAAACGAACGAACTCAGCACCAGACTCAACGTTGTAAGAGCAAGCCTGATAGGCATACACAAGCCACCGAGCTGTTCAAAGCTGAGAATCGGTTTCGGAATGACGGTCCCTGCAGCAAATGTGGCCAGTCAGTGCACAGGCAAGCCAAGTGTCCAGCAATTAATTCTAGCTGCTCCTACTGCAAGAAGCCTGGTCACTGGTTTGTGGCGTGTCGGAAGAGACTGCGCGACCTAAAGTCCCTTGATGAGGAGACCAGTCTAGATCATGTAGATCTTCCTCAAGAACTCGTCAAGGAATCTGAAATTTTAAGGATCTCCGCTCTACAACCAAGCATCAATACGGCTACTCATGACAAGTGGGCACAGACCGTCACGTTGCTGGGTCAGCCGACTCGGTTCCGGATTGACACGGGTGCAAGGTGCAACACACTAACACTCAACGACTACCAGTTAGTCCAGCACCTCGCAGGCGATCTACAATCGTCGCATAAAGTTCTTAAAACATACTCGAACCATACTATCCATCCTGTCGGTACCGTGACACTCCCTCTCTCTCACAAAAACAAGACCGTTAGAGCCAGTTTTGAGGTCATTGACCTCGATCAGGAGAATGTAATGTCAGGCGCTACCTCGGAAGCCCTAGGCCTCATTGTCAAGCTCGATAAGTTGTCTCTTGTTCAGCCTCTAGTCAATGTGTCTCAGGAAGCAGTAATCTCTGAGTTTCCAGAAGTTGCCAAGACAACTGGAACTCTTCCCGGAACTTATCGGATCAAGCTTGTAGAAGGGTCACAGGGAGTAGTTCACGCTCCTCGCAGACAGCCTGCAGCATTGAGAGAGCAAATAGTTGACAAGCTACAAGAGATGGTCACCGAAGGTCACATCGCGAAGGTAGAACGACCGACTGAGTGGGTGAGTTCCATGGTAGTAGCTCTTCGCAACGGCAAAGTCCGCATCTGTATAGACCCCAAAGACTTAAACAAGTGCACAAAACGTGAGCACTACCCAATGAGAACTGTTCAGGAAGTTTTAGCTCAAATCCCTGGAGCCAAAGTATTTTCTGTGCTTGACGCCCGCAGTGGGTTCATGCAAATTCGCCTTGACGAGCCTTCTTCATTCTTGACCACGTTCAATACACCTGTAGGGAGATACCGCTGGCTGCGTCTCCCTTATGGATTGAGGTGCTCGCCGGAGATATTCCAGCGAATCATGGACCAGATGCTAGAAGGGATAGAATGGGCAACAGCGGTAATGGATGACATTTTAGTTGCTGGTCGTGACATCACCCACCACGACTGTGTACTGAAGCGAGTTATGCAACGAGCTACAAGTTATAACCTGCAACTAAACTTCCGAAAATGCCTCATCCGGCGAACCTCAGTCCCTTATGTAGGCCACCTGCTTACTGCAGAAGGAGTGCTACCAGATCCATTCAAGACGAAGGCAGTTGAGAAAATGCCACGTCCAACAGACAAACAAGGCGTCAAGCGTTTCCTTGGATTCGTTCAGTATTTAGGGAAGTTTATCCCCAACCTAAGTGACACAAGCAAGCCTCTCCGTGATCTCTGCAAGGCGGACGTGGAGTTCTCCTGGCAGTCAGCTCAGGAGCTGTCCTTCAAGAAGCTGAAGCAAGCATGTATTTCGGCCCCGGTCCTTCAGTACTACGATGTAAGTCAGCCAGTTGAAATACAAGCCGATGCCAGCCAAAACGCTGTAGGAGCCTGTTTGCTCCAGAATGGCAACCCTATAGCGTTCACATCACGCAGTATGACCGATACTGAGTGTCGCTACGCTATGATTGAGAAGGAAATGCTCTCAATCGTCCATGCAACAGAAGCATTTCACTACTATATCTTTGGAAAATCAGTAGTGGTATATAATGACCATAAACCCCTTGAGGAAATCTTCAAGAAGCCTCTCCTATCTTCTCCCATGCGTTTACAGCGTATGTTGCTCAAGCTTCAACGGTATGACTTGGAGGTTAACTACTGCCGTGGTTCTGAGATGGTGCTCCCCGACACATTGTCCCGTGCACCTCTACCGGACACCGACTCAGAAGCTGGGAAAGACCTTGAGCCTGTGAACATGTTCCAGTTCCTTGCGATCACGAGTGGGAAATACCTCGAAATCCAGGAAGCTACTCTGAGTCAAATGAGCCTTCTCTGCGGTGTCATTGCAAGTGGATGGCCTGACTCCCGAAAGGAAGTCCCAGCACAGGTCCGTCCGTACTTTGACTCCAGAACGCAATTGGCAGTCTCAGACAGTGTTGTCTACAAAGGCATGAGCCTTGTCATGCCGCCAAGCCCCGGCCCGAGAATGCTGAGCTTGATTCATGAATCGCACCTCGGAGTGAACAAGTGTAAGCAGCGTGCTCGCGAGGTCATGTATTGGCCCTCAATGAACTCTGACATCGAAGAAACTGTACGGAATTGTTGCAAGTGTGCAGAGTATCAAAGCGCTCAGCAACGGGAGCCTCTCTTGCCGACTTACACGCCTGATCTTCCATTCATCGAAGTTGGAAGCGACGTTTTTGACTTCGAATCAAAGCAGTATTTGCTCACGGTCGATTATATTACTCCAAGTTTGTGGAGGTGGATTGCCTCAAGGACATTACAGCTCGCTCTGTAATCGAAGCTCTCAAGCAGCAGTTTTGTCGACATGGTATTCCAGAGAAGCTGCGAAGCGATTCCGGAAGTCAGTACACGTCAGAGGAATTTTCTCAGTTTTGCAAAGAATATGGCATAACTCACGACATTGTGTCCCCCAAGCACCAACGTGCCAATGGAGAGGCAGAAAGAGCGATCCAGACAGTGAAAAGGCTCTGGAAGAAGTCAGCAGATAAGTACTTAGCCCTGCTAGACTACCGCACCACTCCACTTGAAGGAATAAACTTGTCCCCGGCTCAGCTCCTAATGGGAAGACGCCCCAGAAACACACTGCCTTGCAACCGCACTCTTCTCATGCCTGCGCGGTATGACCATCACCTTGTGAGATCACGCCTTGACACACAGAAGGAGAAACAAAAATACTATCATGACAAGCCATCTATGTCAGATTTGCCACCGCTCCAGCCGGGAGACAGTGTTAGGATGTTGCCAAACCCGGAGGCCAGGCATTGGATTCCGGCTGTAGTTGAGGCGCGCCACAACAGCCCCCGGTCATATTTGCTGAGGACCCCAAACAATGTGTACCGGCATAACAGGCTCCATCTCCGCAGAGTGCCTCATTCAGCCAATGTTGGCCCGGTGGGAAGTCAGCCACTCTCTCGCTTTTACTCTTCCCAGGACATGAGGGACTTCCCTGATCCCACCACTCAACAGGACACCCCAGTGGGGAACTGCTGCAAGTCCCCAAGTCCAAGTGAGCAAGCATCTGAATCCCAAAGTCTCCCAACAGTGTCATCGCCTCGAGCCACTGCATCTCCCAGAAATACCAAGTTCATCACAAGGAGCGGCAGAGCGGTTAACCCTCCCAGACGTCTGGATCTTTAAATTTAAATCAATTGATTCACGTGATCTGAATGTGATGCTGTTTGTTAATTAATTCAGTGTAAGTTTTACTTTATAGAGTTATTTGCTTTGCTGGTTTCCTTTAAAGTGGCTTCCTTGAAAGAAAGGAGGATGTAACGTATTATTCTGATTTGTATTTGCATTGTTGTTGTGGTTTATCGGACGCGCTTATTCGTCAGACACGAGTGAATCATCACCGCGTCAATAAACGCGCTTTCCGCTTCCGGCACGATGGAGTCTGCTTGAGTTCGTTACACAGAGTGACCACTATATTCGTCATGGGTGTGTGTCTGTGTGTGTGTCTGTCCGCAGCATAACTACCTGATGATATCATCCAATCTTGATGAAACACTGGGTGGGAGATTGACATCATGATCTAGTTGTGTCCTGCATAGAGTGGGCGTATTGCGCCCATTGTGGGCGGAACGACACCCGAAAAAGATTGTTTTTTAGGGGGTAATCGAGTTCAAGCTACATCTTCTCCGAGGGGTTTGGTGGAATCTGACAGGGATTTCGATATTTGGTTAGGCCAATGTCATGTGCCTAGCCCCACGGAGCTCGATTTTTCATTTTCGCCCCAAGGTCAAGGTCACAAGGTCACGAAATTTACAAAAGTCGATTTTTGATGGTTTTATTACATTGTTCGCTTCCTGATAGGGTGAAATGTCGTACATGATCTTATATTATCACATACATCATGAAATACAAGTTTTCCAACAAATTTCAGAATCTTCGACCTTTGACCTTTGAAGGTCACAAAGGTCAAATTTTCAAAGTTGTCAGAATCGAACCAAATTTTCGGTATTGTGTAGCTAACTAACCTCATAACTAATTATACATTATTTTCTTTCTCATTTCAAGGTCAGTAACCTTCGTTTTGACATTTCCAGTCCAGCACCACACACAATTACATACAGCTGGCTCTTAAAGGCCTGCGCACACAGCGCATTGGGGCCCTTTGTAAATAGGCATGTACACCGTATGTCGGGGGCCGACACCTGTCACGTGGGCCCCCGACCCCCCAGTCCGGGTCTGTTTCGGTTGTAATCCGTCCTTTGTGATTGAATACCGCTCGCTCATGAACCATCATCGTCTCCTGACTTGTCCATTATATTTTCTCTCATTTCAAATATGTTAAGGTTTCTTTTTCGCTTGAGCAACGTGGGTTACTCCAGCTATAAACGCCTTTCTACTTGACTCGGGGTACAAATACAAATACAACTTTGTCTGGGGGGTAACATAGGCTATGTCAACGCGACCTCATGTGGAGGTGTGGGGGACCGGGAGAGGGGCGTAAATTCTCTATGTAAGTGTGTACCGTGTAGTGCCACCCGGTGATGGTGGCAGAGGTTATTACAATTTCCTTTTTTACCTGGGCAACACTGAGGTTATGAAGCACTCTTTGCACGGGTAAATCTTTCCTTCTTCCCTTCCTCTCTTCCCACAAAACTGAGGGGCCTGTCAAAGCCAAAAGCCCCGCCCCCACCCCCCAAAGATTTATATGTAGTATATATTTTCCCTCCCTCTCCCTCACCTCCACCCTTCCACCTCCTTCCACCCCCCGCTCCCCCCACTCTCTTCCTCACCTTCTCTCTCTCCTGCCTCCCTCCACACCCGGACATCGCCGGGTACTCCTGCTCGTGTTCAATAACGATCATATTTCCGTACGCTATGTAATCAATCAGCAGCACCTCTTTTGAATCCCAGATGATGTCACTCATAACCATCATGTTTCGGTCTTGGTCTCAGGGCCCAAGTGGTGAATCCCTGTCTCCGTCATAAAAAAAATTCCATATTGATTTGCAAGTTCTGCAAACTGTTTTGGCATCCAAGGAATTGTACCTTTATGTATCAAAATATGATGACAGCACATTGTTCAAGCTTTTAGAAGTCCCCATTTGAATGACTGAAAAGACCAGACCAGCATTATTTATCGAGAGATGGAAATGCAAATATGAAATTAGACATGAGCTATAATAAGTATATATGCGGCTTTCAAAAATGCATATCAGCCCAAACTGCAAATTCAGAACACTCTAAGAATGTAAATTGCAAAAACTTTCAAACTCCCTCTCATAACCCAGAAAGATAGACACAACCTCCATCAGTATCGGTTTTTCATCCGATGTATCACCCCTCATCCCTTTACTCATAAAGCTACTCACAGCCTCGACGTTCTTTTTCAGAGCTCAGTTGAGTAGTATGTATGCCCTCATCTATGGGCTGTTAATGTGCCCAATTCATATCTGTCTCTCCTGGATCCGGTGGCATCTAATGCTCCCAGTATTATTGGCATCTCCCACAATGAGGTAGGAACATCTCAATCTTCCATGAGCCTTGACTTTGTGTTTAAAAAAACACAAGGCCTGTTTCTCTCAAATCGCAGACAGATTGGTAGGCTATCTATCCTCACGTCTCCTCCAGTCTTTGCTCCCTTTGCTTTCTCAGCCCTGCAACTCCTCCTCATCGGTCCTCCATGATGTATGTGTTCTTTCAGTCCCCTATCCCGAATATATTCTCAAAAATCCAGGCTTACAACCCACCTTCCCTCTTTTGTTTCTCTTTTCTTTCACTCGTGGAACTGCTTTGCAGTGTCACTTCAATCCATCTCTTCCCTCCATGGCCTCAGGTTGGAGGTACACCACTATCTCATGTCAACTTATATCCTTACCCAAGAGGAGAGATCCTTTATACCCCTATTAAACATAAGAAACCAAACCCTCTTACTTGCAACTTATATGCTTCATCCCCTTCTCTTTCTCTCTGTCTCTCTCTGTCTCTCTCTCTCTCTCTCTCTCTCTCTCTCTCTGTCTCTCTCTGTCTGTCTCTCTGTCTCTCTCTGTCGCTCTCTCTCTCTGTCTCTCTCTGTCTCTGTGTCTGTCTGTCTGTCTCTCTCTCTCTCTCTCTCTCTCTCTCTCTCTCTCTCTCTCTCTGTCTCTCTCTGTCTGTCTCTCTGTCTCTCTCTGTCGCTCTCTCTCTCTCTGTCTCTCTCTGTCTCTGTGTCTGTCTGTCTCTCTCTCTCTCTCTCTCTCTCTCTCTCTCTCTCTCTCTCTCTGTCTCTCTCTCTCTCTGTCTCTCTCTCTCTCTCTCTCTCTCTCTCTCTCTCTCTCTCTCTCCTCCCACTTTGCACAGCTGCCGCTCGCTTAGCACGCACTTGAGAGCGCCAGCTCTGTTGCTCAGTCACTGCGGTACGTGCTGTGTCTCTTGTTGCTTTTTTTTT
Organism: Myxine glutinosa; assembly: GCF_964187855.1. NCBI lineage: Eukaryota > Metazoa > Chordata > Myxini > Myxiniformes > Myxinidae > Myxine > Myxine glutinosa. Next base: position 178,228,857 of record NC_136267.1, read on the forward strand.
CCTTCTTCCTACCTTTTGGTCCTTTCTGCTGTCCAAGTGTCGGTGTCCCTTTCTATCGTCTTGTCTACTGAGCGAGAGAGGGAGAGACAGCGCCATTTTTCACTCTTAGTGAAAGTGCGCTGGAGAGTTAGCCACTTTAGGTCGTTAATGGGATTTATTTCTTTCCCAGTTATTGTTGTTGTCTTTTTTCATTTATTTAGGCTTTATAAACCTCAGTACCATTTATTGGTTATTTTTCGTTTAGTTACTTCAAATGGCTAGCAAGAATAGTCGAAGTAATGCCGGTCGTGACGCCGATGAGGGGTTAACAGATGAACACGGCATGTGTTTTGTCCCACCGGAAGATGTTTCGCTGGAGGAGGCGCTCCTCGCGACGTTAGTTACCTGACATGCGTTCTGGCCCTCCTGAGTCAGGATGCATGGGATTGTATGACCATGCATTGTGGCCCCTCGGGGTCGTGATGCATGTCTTTGAATGACCATGTGGTTCAGCCTTGGGGTTGAGGTGCATGTGTAATGTTATTGGGACAGCCTTGATAGACGGTGTGCCTTGGCCATGGGGTGAAGGTGCACGTCCAAGGCTGTTCAAATGTTTGATTTTTTACCTTTTTTCATTGTAAAAAAGGCAGGCCTTAGCACTGGCCTCATAAGTGTCCTCGCAATCGGAGAATTGATCGGTTGTGAGAACATACGGGCAGCGTCCCGAATGCACCACAAGGTGGTTGTTTTCGTTTCACGTGTCCGTTTCGCGCGCATCGTCGTGCAGAACGGACTCACCTTGGGCAATGACCAGTTTGTTCCGGTTTCGCCATGGAACACTCCGGCCTCGAAGGTAATACTATCAAACGTTCTACCGACGCTGTCTAATGAGGAGATTCTTCAGAAGCTCGGTCAGTACGGTACTGTGGTGTCGAGAATTATCCAAGCCTCCATTCGCACCACAGACGGGAAGCTGAAGCATATCGAAACGTTTAGACGGTTTTGTTATGTTGTTTTGAAGGATGGTTTGACGCAATTGAATGTCTCTCTCGTTTTTAAGTCGTCAAAACGTGAGCACAGGATTTTTGCGGCAACGGAGAGGTTGATTTGTTACGGGTGTGGTGTACATGGACACACTCGGCAGTATTGTCCTGATGGGGAGAAAACGTATGCCACAGCAGCCGGACCACCTCCCCCCGTGACCACTACGGATGATTCTATAGATGTTTCGCCTTCAGTGCGGGAATCTACATCGGACCATCAAGGTACGGCTAAGAGTGGTGCTGATGAGACCCATACGGATGTGCTTCGTGTAAGCGATGAGTCATCCAGTACAGCTGGCCATCGTGCAACCGATGAGTCAGCAAATGTAAGGGAGAAGCCTCTACCTGTAGAGGGAATGTTTTGTGAGGAGCAGCAGATTGTAGATGCGGCGTCTCGGGAAAATTTGAAACGGTCACTTTTAGGTACGAGGAATGAGGACAAAGGTGTTAAAGTGTTGGTGGTGCAGACAGGAAGCAGTTTAAACGATTCAGACAGTCCTTCACATGAAGATCAGCAAGGTGGTGACACTATGGCTGACATGATACCACCTGCTCAGGATGAAGGGGAACCTTTTCCTGAAGGTTGTAAATCAACCTGCGAAACCGAACAGCCTACTGATGACCATATCAATTCTAATGGGGAATGCAAAATACCCATTACTACTAATAACGACTCCTCCCCCCCCATTGCAATGATGCATGAGGATAAAGAGGATGAAGAACCTAAGGTAGATGGGGATGGAACAGGTGTTTCTGTACAGGTTCAGGAGGAACTCGTTACTAGCGTCACTGAGGGAATTCTAACTACGGCCATGAGGAGCCAGTGGCAATGGTTGACAGGGCTTCCCACCCTCAGGAGGAAGAACAGCCTTTGGAGATCTCAAAAGAAAATATTGTGAGTTTTTTGAGGGAAACTTTCAGACAACGGCATGTACGAATTAAGGATCATTTTCCGAATATTCAGGCCTTCCTTGCAGCCGCAAAACCTTTCCTGCAAAGGAGCGATTATGTGGAAATCTCCGAACCTGAATTTCAGCGGCTGAGGAAAGCCGTCACGAAGGCAAATAAGGAATTAAATGAGGAAGAGGACTTCCCCCCCCCCCCCAGAAGAATCAACTATGGAACTAAATGTTGTATCCTTAAATATAAATGGGGGTCGTGCCCCCTTACGGAGGGTGCAAACTATTCAAGCGGTTGGGAAAGAAAAGGCTGACATTATTCTCTTACAAGAGACCCACGCTACTAGTGCTCAAGTAGCCGATTGGGGGAAACTTTTTAAAGGGCAATGGTGGCTAAGTGGGTTCCCTACACCTCGGGCCGGTGTTGCCATTTGCCTAAGTCATAAGATTTGTGCTCAACAGGTTTCATTTAAAGAAATCTATAAAGGGCATTTGTTCTCAGTAGAATTTCTTTATCATACCCAAAAGATTATAGTAGTGAATGTTTATGCACCGTGTGACCCAATGGAGAGGAAAATTTTCTTTTCCACTCTGCGGGATTTTGTAAAAACTCTGGACGCAACAGCCTTTATTTGTATCGCGGGAGATTTTAATTGCACAATTTGTCCGTCGATTGATAGGAATGGTCATTTGCCTCATGTTGCCTCTACGGAAGCTCTAGAGGACACCATCAACATCTTTCGGTTTAAGGATGTGTGGAGATCACAACACCCACTCTCACGCTGTTATACATGGTGTAGATGCAATGATGGTATTATGTCAATGGCAAGGCTGGACAGATTTTATGTGAACAAGCCAATGTTGAATGTGGCGTCTGCCTCCAAAATTTTACCAACTGGATTCACAGACCACAGTTTATTCTCAATGTCCTTTAAATTACCCTTTCCATCCGGTGGTAGTGCTTACTGGTCTTTGAATACTCGTCTCTTGCATGACAAGGAATTTAATGAGGCCTTTCATGTCGTGTGGGAGAAAATTCGCTCCTCCAGACCTGAGTATGATAGTCTCCGGCTGTGGTGGGACATTGCAAAATCCCAAATTAAGAATTTCTGTCAAGAATATAGTGCATACACCACTAAAATCCAATCAATATCAATCGATCAGTTAAAATTTGAAATTATATCGTGAGAACAGAATGTTGACGAGGTTGGGAGAGGTGCATGTGACCAACTAATATGGGCAAAGAAAGCAGTGCTAGAGGAAACGGTATGGCAACAGGCGATGGGTGCCTTGGTCCGAATGCGAATGAGCTATTTAACTCTGGACATGCCAAACAAAGAGTTCTTTAAGTTAGAGTCTTCCCTCAAAATGTCACAACAAATTCATACTTTACTCACTCCCAATGGGTCGCTGGTGACCTCCCAGCAGGCGATCAGGTGTACTCTGAAAGGGTTCTATTCTAACTTGTATTCTCCTCAGAACGTGGACAATGAGGTGATACGAGAGTTACCTGCTGGGCTTCCGAGTGTCGAGGAGGATGAGCGATGCATGCTCGATTCCCCAATTTCAGCTGATGAACTTGAAGCAGCTGTGCGGAGCCTGAAAGATGGGAAAGCTTCTGAAATAGATGGCCTGCCTGCAGAATTCTACAAGACCTTCAGGGCCTTTGTGGGACCTGACTTACTCGATGTACTCGATGAAAGCATACGTGTCGCAGAACTTCCAATGTCTTGTAGACGAGCAGTCGTTTGTTTGCTACCAAAAGCTGGGAATCTTCAACTGGTTGCTAACTGGCGACCTGTCTCCTTATTGTGTGTTGATTACAAAATTCTCTCTAAAGTACTTGCTAATCGTATGAAGACTGTGATTAGTTCAGTTGTACACCCGGACCAGACCTATTGTGTGCCTGGAAAATCTATTTATGATAATATTTTTTTGGTAAGAGATGTTATTTCATGCAATAATTTCCTGCGTGACGAGTTTGGATTGCTGTTTCTTGATCAAACTGAGGCCTTCAATCGTGTTGACCACAAGTACCTTTTTCTGTCCTGAAAGGAATGGGGTTTGGTGAAACATTCATCTCGTATGTGAAACTCCTGTACAATAATACTCAATGTATGATGAAGATCAACAATAGGTTATGTTCTCCCTTTCCTTTCCAACGGGGTATTCACCAAGGGTGCCCCCTCTCTGGGATTTTATATATAGTCGCCCTTGAACCACTCCTTCGGTCTATTAGACAGCGAATACCTCAGGGAATGAGAAGTATAGAAGGAGCAGAATTTGTGCAGACTGCTTATGCTGATGATGTCTGCGTTTTGATTAGAAGCTCCAATGATGTCTCTGCTTTACAACGTTGTATGCGAGATTTCTCCACAGCCTCTTCCGGTGGGATCAATTGGAATAAAAGTACAGCATTATGGTGTGGCAAAGGCAATCTCTCTTGTGTATCACCACCTTCACTCCCACATAACCTGGTCTGGAGAACAGATGGGGTTAAATATCTTGGAGTCCATATTGGTAATCGTGAAACAGAAATGAAAAATTGGGAAGGAGTGCTGGAACAAATTATGTACAGATTGAAAGCATGGTGTTACGTGGTCCCCTCGGTGAATACCTGGTCTCGGTGACCCCCGGACCGTGAGAGGAACTTCGCCAGAAAGCTGTATTAAATATGCGCTTTCGCCACGCAATCCATATGAATTTCACCCCAGAGACAACTGACGTTCAAGGATATATTTCAATGGGAATGACCATACAATTGCAATGACACAATCACGGAGATTTTCCCCGAGCAATTAACCATATACAACCATCAACAATTCCCAATTCACAAGCACTTTCCTATGAGTAAGATGGCCATCTTATATACGTGTGTCCCGGTGAGTACTCACGACACCCTTTCGGTCTCGGTCCCGCACAATGTCTCTGGGCCCCTCCTGACCAAGATGATGGTCGCCGTCACCGCACTCGGGCGGTAGAACGAACCCCAGGTGGCCGTGTTTCCACCGGGCAGGTATCGTACCAGGCACCGTGGCTGCAGCCCCTCGTGGCCACGCGAAGCGAATACGGTAAAGCAAGCCAAACCCCACGCCGCTTGCAAGGCGCGTTAGGCCCCAACGGGCGACCCGCACGCGTCTGTTTGGACGGTGCCGCGAACGAGGCCAGGCGCGGGGTCGATGCACGGCCCCACGTCAACTTGCCGTCTCCACCGGGCAGGTATGGTCCCGGTAATTCCTCTCGCCAGACAGGCTTCGGATCGGAACGCCGCTTTTCCACGCAGCGCAAGGTCGATCCCACCTTTTGTCAGAGCGGGGCGAGGAAGAATAATACTCGTCCCTTTTCTTCCTCGTGTCTTTTTTTCTTCCGTTTCCGGTCACTTCCGTTTCCGGCCACTGGTTCAGAAGGGCTCCTGACCCTCCAACCACAACAACTACACAACAACTTAATATACTACACACGGATAAGCAAAGACCTGAATGGTAATTCACATACATTCACATAAATATGTAACACTCCCCCCCTTCAAGAAAGAAAGTTTGAACCCAGCGAAAACTTTCTTTGCCGGCCAATTTGGAGAAACAAACCAGATAACTCAACCCCCCCACATTATCAGTTCCCCCCGGGCACAGTTATCACTTAAAAATAAAGCAACCAAAATTTCACCACAACCCCTCCAGATTACTCACTCTGGACTAAGCACCAGCAACGACATTGTCCCTGCCAAATCAAACTCCATCTCATGACCCTCTGACTTTGACCGTCAGTTTCTTGTGAAGGAAGGTTAAGGGGTTAATCAAAGATCCAAAGTTAAGCCACTCGATAGCACTTTTTCCGGGAGGCCAAGCCGAGTATTCACTACATGGATGCCTTTAGGAACGCGGAGTTCACGGTTAGTCCGTGCAGGAAAGTTCTCTACATGGGCGCCTTGAGGAACGTGGAGTTCACGGTTAGTCCGTGCATGAAAGTTCACTACATGGACGCCTTTAGGAACGGCGTTCACGGTTAATTCGTGTAGGAATCTTGGCTCGGCGGCTCCGCCGCCTTCAGTGCTTCAACTTCTCAGAACTTCCCTAATAATTATGGTGGGACCACTTGTCCCTGTAGTCCCCTGAATAGCGGTCTCCTTCTTGGCCACTACTTTGACAATCCTTCCTTCGGGAGCTGCTGTAACTCAGGGAGCCTCCATAATAATATTGATTGCGGCCACCACCAAAACTACCGCCCAGTTGTCCTCTCCTGTAGACCTCTCGACGCCTACGAAATGCCTTCCCTACGGTTATGGTCCGACCCTCCAAATCCTTGCCATTCCAATTCTTCTCTGCCTCTCTGGCATCTTTTGTGCTGGCAAACGTGACAAAGCCGAACCCTCTTGACTGTTGCGTTTCCCAGTCTCTTCCCAACCGCACTTCCACCAGCGGCCCATATCTGTTGAAGACAGAGGTCAGAACTTCTTCCTCTGTTTTGAAGTTCAGTCCCCCTACAAATAACTTGGCACTTTTGTCGCCATCCCGAGCTGGTGTGGTGTTATTTTCCCTGCTGGGCTCTTTACCAACCCTCAGGTTACCATAAACTTGACCCCCGGCCAAATCATTCCCGATAACCACAGATACACCCTCTACAGGAAGCGTGGCTTGTAAGCCGACGGTGACCGGTCCTGACACCAAATCGGACTCCAAATGGATGACATGAAGGGGAGCACTAACACCGCCCCCGATCCCCTGTAAACGAACACTATCCCCCGTTGCCGTCTCCTCGGACCATGGCAAAATGCCTTCAAGCATTAAAGATTGATGGGCCCCTGTGTCCCTCAATATCCTAACCGGTCTCCGGTTAGTCGAGGCTCCATCCAGTGACACAAACCCCTCTGAAATAAATGGTTGGTAACCCTTTTGATGGCGATTTCTTACGCTAGCCATCACATTCGGAGTTGTAATAGTCGGACTCCGCTCTGGGTTGTCCCTTTTCATGAGGTAACAACTGGACATCAAGTGTCCAGGTTTCTTGCAAAACGCGCAAGTAGGCCCGGAGGAAAAACTCGTGGTCTGCCTCGGGCCCCCTGAAAAATAAGTTTGTCTTGGGCCCGCAGCCCTCTGACTTCGAACAGGTGGGGTATCCGCGTTGTCCCCATAATCCTCTCGAGGCCGCCGCCATGTATTGTCGTTCTCCGCACCTGCTGTTCCCCACCTCCCCTGCGGAGATCTAGGCGAGGAGTTAGGTTCGTGGACCCCTATTCGGTGGGTTAAGGCATAATCATCTGCCATGGTGGCTGCGTCCCACAACTTTGGTACCTTCTTTTCCTGCAGGTACACTTTGATGTCCTCGTGGACACACTGCTGGAATTCCTCCACCAGGATCAAGTCCCGCAATGTTTCGAAGTCTTTCCCGACTCCTTTTGACTCACACCACCGATCAAACATGTTTTCTTTCACTCTGGCAAACTCCACATGGGTCTCACTCTCCCTCTTCCTGGCATTCCTGAATTTTTGCCTGTAAGCTTCCGGAACCAACTCATAGGCTTTGAGGATGTGCTTCTTCAGTACCTCATAATCTGCACATTGGTCCATTGGTAGCGCCGAATAAATTTCCTGAGCTTTCCCCACCAGCACACTTTGCACGAGTATGGTCCAGGCCTCCTCCGGCCAGTTTAATTGTCGAGCCACTTTCTCAAAGTGTGGGAAAAATTTCGCGACTTCCTTTTCACTGAACGGTGGAACCAGCCTCACATGTCTGCCCACATCCCAGGTTTTCTGGTTAGGTGTCGACCCCGTCAGCAAGGGTGGTGCCTCTCCCCGTTCTCTCATTAACTCCAGCTCCTTGAATTTGATTTCTTGCTGAAGCTCCATGTCACGTTCCTTTAATTCCCTTTCCGCTTTTCTCTCCTCTGCTTCGAGGTCCCTTGCAGCTCTCCTCTCCTCTGCTTTTCTCCCTTCTAACCTTTCCTGGAGTTCTCGTTCCACTCTCCTTTCCTCTGCTTGTTTCTCTTCTCTCCTCGCTTCTGCTTTCCTTTCTTCTTCTGCTAACCTTTCCTGGAGTTCTCGTTCCACTCTCCTTTCCTCTGCTTGTTTCTCTTCTCTCCTCGCTTCCGCTTTCCTTTCTTCTTCTGCTCTTTCCTTTTCTGCTTTCCTTTCTTCTTCTTTTAACCTTTCCTGGAGTTCTCGTTCCACTCTCCTTTCCTCTGCTTGTTTCTCTTCTCTCCTCGCTTCTGCTTTCCTTTCTTCTTCTGCTCTTTCCTTTTCTGCTTTCCTTTCTTCTTCTGCTCTTTCCTTTTCTGCTTTCCTTTCTTCTTCTTTTAACCTTTCCTGGAGTTCTCGTTCCACTCTCCTTTCCTCTGCTTGTTTCTCTTCTCTCCTCTCTTCTGCTTTCCTTTCTTCTTCTTTGATCCGTTCCTGGCTCCGTAATTGCAACTCCAGTTTCCGGAGCTCAACGTCTTCTGGTTCTTCGGGTAGCCACTCCCAGGCTAACTCGTCCCATGTTCCTAATCCCACCATAGATTGTATCACCGTGGCCTGCAACTCTGCCTTCCTCAAATTAGTTCGGACCTCCAAGTTAAAATGTTTGGCCAATTTCAAGAGGTCCGACTTTAGCAACACTCGGAACTGTGCCTCACTCGGGGTTACCCCAAAGTTCTGTGCCACAAACGCCATGGTGCCTATCGTTAACACCTGTTAACCTTCACCCAAGACTTTACCCCAATTTCTCAATTTTTTTTTTTACCAATTAATAATTAATTAATAAATTTTAATTAATAAAAAAATTATTATTTTATTATTTTATACAATTTTAAATCCCGGACGTAGACCCAATTGCGAAACCGCAAATCGTAATTTGGACGAGCCCCCAATTCTGTTACGTGGTCCCCTCGGTGAATACCTGGTCTCGGTGACCCCCGGACCGTGAGAGGAACTTCGCCAGAAAGCTGTATTAAATATGCGCTTTCGCCACGCAATCCATATGAATTTCACCCCAGAGACAACTGACGTTCAAGGATATATTTCAATGGGAATGACCATACAATTGCAATGACACAACCACGGAGATTTTCCCCGAGCAATCAACCATATACAACCATCAACAATTCCCAATTCACAAGCACTTTCCTATGAGTAAGATGGCCATCTTATATACGTGTGTCCCGGTGAGTACTCACGACACCCTTTCGGTCTCGGTCCCGCACAATGTCTCTGGGCCCCTCCTGACCAAGATGATGGTCGCCGTCACCGCACTCGGGCGGTAGAACGAACCCCGGGTGGACGTGTTTCCACCGGGCAGGTATCGTACCAGGCACCGTGGCTGCAGCCCCTCGTGGCCACGCGAAGCAAATACGGTAAAGCAAGCCAAACCCCACGCCGCTTGCAAGGCGCGTTAGGCCCCAACGGGCGACCCGCACGCGTCTGTTTGGACGGTGCCGCGAACGAGGCCAGGCGCGGGGTCGATGCACGGCCCCACGTCAACTTGCCATCTCCACCGGGCAGGTATCGTCCCGGTAATTCCTCTCGCCAGACAGGCTTCGGATCGGAACGCCGCTTTTCCACGCAGCGCAAGGTCGATCCCACCTTTTGTCGGAGCGGGGCGAGGAAGAATAATACTCGTCCCTTTTCTTCCTCGTGTCTTTTTTTCTTCCGTTTCCGGTCACTTCCGTTTCCGGCCACTGGTTCAGAAGGGCTCCTGACCCTCCAACCACAACAACTACACAACAACTTAATATACTACACACGGATAAGCAAAGACCTGAATGGTAATTCACATACATTCACATAAATATGTAACAATGGGAAGGACTGCTGAGGTCCATCTCCTATAGAGGTCCTACTCTCGTCATAAACAATCTGGTTGCAACAAAATTATGGCACAGAATTATTGTTTACAGCCATCAAACCAACTAATTATGGCTACTCAGCGAATGCTGGTAAACTTCTTTTGGAGTGGCTACCATTGGCTGAGGCCTGAGATATTGTACTATCCCCGGAAGGAAGGTGGCCAGGGCATTGTTGATATCTCTGGTCGGGTTGTGGCCTTTCGGCTGCAGTCTTTGCAGAGGCTACTGTTCGCTGAACAGCTGCCCCGGCGGCCTTTTGCGTTTTTTCTGTTACAACAGGCTGGTAAACTGAGATATGATCGGCAGCTTTTTTTGATAGACCTCGAGCATATAAATTTTGCCTCTCTTCCGAGGTTCTATCAGTTTATTGGATACCTGGAAAAGGTTTGACGTCCACCGCTTCCTTGAGGGCTATAATTGTCGAATGTTCCTTCAAGAACCCCTTTTCTTCAATAACTTTTTGCCTGGTATCCCTCATCGCCATGCCCTGATTAAAAAATTTATCCAAGGAGGGGTTAACAAAGTATGTGATCTGAGAAATTCATCTGGAATTAAGTGGAAACCTGCTGGGTGGGTGGCAACCTCAGTTGGATCTCGGTCTGTCCGACTTGTAGACCAAGATGTACGTATAGTCATTATAAAATTTAGACAGATAAACATCGGCTGGGAAGGTGTTGGTAACATTGAGGACTTTCGGTTAGGTTTCCCTGAAATCAAAGTGCTCCCTTCTTCTTCTCTTCAGCCGGAGATTGAACATACCCCCCCTTTTAATCTTGTAACTAAGATTGGAATCCGTGATCTCTCTCGACAAAGTAAGAATGTACCCCTCTCTGGGAGAACACGAGTAGCTTTATGGTCAGAGCAGTTAGGATCAGGGTCTCCTTCTACTCCCCTTTGGCCTCACATGTACACCTTACCAATACATGGTGTTAGCGGATATACAATGGAGGTTAGCACACTGGGCGCTCCCTTCCAATATTTTTGTTCACCGTATTAACAGCTCGCTGCCGGAAACTTGCCCTTTCTGTGATCAGAAGGAGGATTTGTTTCATGTTTATGTACAGTGTCGTAGATTGACATCGCTTTTCTTGTTCCTTGAATATCTTTTTCACCAACTGTCCTTTCCATTCAATATGCATATATGCTTTTATTTGGTGTGTCTTTCAGGCCCACATGTGGAGACGTGGGTGTTCTTCTCAATTTTTTGGTTGCTGTTGTAAAATATGCAATATATAAGTCTCGGAAAATTGAAATATATAACCGCTATGGCTCTGATGCTATTTCTATTTTTAAAGGGTTTGTCTCAACACGACTCAAGCTAGAATTTGGTTTCTTCTTCAATAATGGAAACGTCCAACTTTTTGAGAGAAAGTGGTGTATTGGCAATGTTTTGTGTTCAGTCGATGATTCAAAAGTGATAATTACTTTATAATCCCTGATTGATCTTGACTTTTTCTTTGGAACTGATTGCTTGCACATATGTTTATTCCTGTGTCCTTGAATACATTTCTCTCTCTCTCTCTCTCTCTCTCCCTCTCTCTCCCTCTCTCTCCCTCTCTCTCCCTCCCTCTCCCTCTCTCTCTCTCTGTCTCTCTCTGTCTCTCTCTCTCTGTCGCTCTCTCTGTCGCTCTCTCTGTCGCTCTCTCTGTCGCTCTCTCTGTCGCTCTCTCTGTCGCTCTCTCTGTCGCTCGCTCTGTCGCTCTCTCTCTCGCTCTCTCTCTCGCACTCTCTTTCTCTCACTGTCTCTTTCTCTCTCTCTGTCTCTCTCTCTCTCTGTCTCTCTCTCTCTCTCTCTGTCTCTGTGTCTGTATCTCTCCCTGTCGCTCTCTCTCTCTCTGTCACTCTCTCTGTCGCTCTCTCTGTCGCTCTCTCTGTCGCTCGCTCTGTCGCTCTCTGTCTCTGTCTCTGTCTCTGTCTCTGTCTCTCTCTCTCTCTCTCTCTCTCTCCCTCCCTCTCTCTCTCTCTCTCACTCTCTCTCTCACTCTCTTTCTCTCACTGTCTCTTTCTCTCTCTCTGTCTCTCTGTCTCTCTCGCCCCCTGCTGACAGTTTGTGGTTTGGGCATGGCAAGATGGCGGCTGTGCATGTGTGGTGAGGTGTGAGCTGCTCCAACCTTCGAACTTTCTACCCCCTTTTTTCTCGTTGTTTTCACCTTCTCTTTTCCATTTTTGTTTACCCTCACTTTGTCCATTCTCTGTCTGCCCCCACCACTCCATTTTATCAAACCCGCTACTACAATCCTCATCCCCACCTCCCCCAGTTTCCTCCCCCAACTCCCCGCTTATTCTCCCCTTCCTCTGCCCGTTCCCCTCATAACCCCCCCCCCCCCCCAATTACGTCCCTCACTTGTGTTGCTATCTCTACTCTTTTTTCCATTTTCTTCTAATTTTTCCTCTGAGATACAGGGAGAGAGAGAGAGCCCACGCCTTTCGGTGAGGTCGACGGGTGGGTGGTATTTCTATCGGCACTCTAAGGAGTTGCGATGGTTTTTCGCCCTTTTCCTCATTGAGAGGTGTGTTTTACCGTGTTCGTTTTTGTCATTTATGAAGCTGCAAACATTCACCGTTGTATCCCTACACCGTGACCGCATTGTATCCCTATGCCCCAGCTCAGATGGTGCTACAGTAAATCGGGCCTGTATCGGGAGAGTCAATAAACGTGTGCTACAATCAATCGTAGTTTGTCGAGATACCTTACATGGTGATGAGGATGGGATGCTGGCGCTGCGCTGTCTGGGAGACTGGGGGATCTGGTTCACAGACTGCTGTGATGACAGGGGCGTAGAGGGTATGGCAGTTCCCTTTGCCTGACGTGGTGTGTGCGAAACGTTTATTGGTCGAATCTTGAGACGTGGAGGGCCCAATGAAGGTCCATCTTTTACGTCAGCTTGTACTTTCGCACCTGCCTGGTTGGTAGAAGATGTCGGTCTTATTCCATCCCGTCGTGAATAGGGTAACGACCTCATTTTTTCATGGAGAAGAAGATGCCGCTGCTTTGTTCCAGGCTGTGCGGTGTTTCCTCGATTGTGACAAGAGGCTTCTGTGGAAGAATTCTGCCCAACTTGTGGCCTTGCAGAATTCACCACTACATTTTTTATTAACTTGTTGAGTCCTCATGGAAGCGAGTGGCATAGCACCATCCTGTACAGTAGGGCCAGACAAAGTTGCTGGAGAAGATTTCGGACTCCAGCCTATGTTTGCGTCGAGACAAGTGCAAGTTTATGGTGCCATCAGTCACGTACCTGGGTCATTCGATTGATGCTGAGGGTCTACACCCGACAGATGAGAAAGTCCGAGCTATCGAGGATGCTCCTGCTCCATGAGACGTGACCGAATTGAAGTCATACCTCGGTTTGCTTCAGTTCTATGGTCGTTTCATCCCGAATGTGACCGACGTTTTGGGCCCCCTTTATCGGCTTTTGAGGAAAGGAGTCTCCTGGAGCTGGGGATCCACTGAACAATCAGCATTCCAGACCTCTAAGGATCTGCTCAAATCGTCCAATGTTCTCGTTCATTTTGATCCAGAGAATGATCTTGTGCTGACATGCGATGCCTGTCGGTATGGAGTGGGGAGTGTATTATCACACGTGATGCCTGATGGTACGGAAAGACCTGTTGCATTTGCATCCAGAACGTTGTCCCCAGGCAGAGAAGAACTATTCCCAACTTGACAAGGAAGGATTGGGAATCGTTTTCGGCATCAGCATATTTCGCCAGTACCTTCCCTGGACAACATTTCACGATTCGCACTGATCACAAGCCGCTGATCAGTCTGTTTGGTCCAACTAAGGCGACATCTGACACACTACCGCCCAGGATCATCCGCTGGTCCCTGTTTCTCGCTGCTTATGACTACACCATATGTTATAAGCCCGGTTCGTCTATCACAAATGCAGATGCCATGAGTCGGTTACCCCTTCCAGAATCCGTTGATGATTCGCCTACACCAGGATCCATTATCACACTGATGGATCATCTGGAGATTGTGTTGTCGATTCCGGCCATATCCGCACTCATACTCGACGAGACTCCGTTCTGTCCAGAACTGTCCAGGCTGTACAGCTTGGATGGCATTTGCTACCTGAGGGTGACCCAGCTTTTGCGGCTTTTAAAGCACGTAAAAACGAACTCAGCGTGGAAAATGGTTGCCTACTCTGGGGATGTCGTGTCGTGATCCTGGAAAATCTGCATTCCAGGGTCATGGATAAAATCCATGACTGTCACCCCGGGATTGTGAAGATGAAGTCACTCGCTAGAAACTATGGGTGGTGGCCGTTCTTGATGCTGATATCGAACATCATGTTCGACATTGTTACCCCTGCCAGAGTACCCGGAATACACCTGCGAAAGCGCTACTGCATCCCTGGGAAAGGCCCAGCCAACCGTGGCATCGCCTACATCTCGATTATGCTGGGCCTATTAACGGCAGCATGATTCTAATAATTACGGACGCGCACACAAAATGGATTGATGCCTATGTGACGTGGCGCGTGGTACTACGTCAGCCATTGTCATCGAAAGACTCAGACGCTGTTTCGCCACTCATGGTCTGCCCAGGATGATCGCGAGTGATAATGGTTCGTGTTTTCCAGTTCCGAGTTTGCCGAGTTCACACGTCGGAACGGCATCAAACATAAGTTTGTCAGCCCACATCACCAGGCTTCAAATGGCTTGGCCGAACGATCCATGGGAATCATCAAATCCGGATTGCGGAAACTTCAGGAGGGAACCCTGGAAACAAAGCTTTCTCGTCTCCTGTTCAAATACCGCATCACGCCACAATCAACAACCGATGCAGCTCCGTCTGAGTTGTTGATGAAACGACACTTGAGATCGACACTTGACAATCTCAAACCAGACATATCATCAAATGTTTATCAGAGCCAGCTTAATCAAAAGTTGGTGCACGATAAGACGTCCAACAGTCGCTGTATCAACATCGGAGATCCAGTGTTTGCCCGAAATTTTGGTGCAGGTGCGACGTGGCTACCGGGGGACATCATCGAGAAGCCAGGTCCACTGTCCTGTGTGATTCGCCTGCAGGACGGCCGCGAAATTCGTCGACATCAGGACCACATAACCTACCGTCACTGTTAGTCGATGGAGCCTGCAGCATCGTCACAGTCAGGACAACAGTTCGACCCACCACTGCCGGAGATCGTCATGGCCGCTCCAGCCTGCTCGGATGCCCCGAAAACCTCTGCGAACGCTACACCCTTCGTGGAGACCAAAGGAATCACCTCGGACTCTGTACCCACTGGTACACCACGACCCAAAGGAATCACCTCAGACTCTGTACCCACTGGTAGACCGCGACCTAAAGGAATCACCTCGGACTCTGTATCCACTGGTACACCGCGACGCTCAATGTGTGAGAGAAAAGCACCAATCGGTTGAATCTTTGAAGATGTTTTTTTTTCACGTTGACACATGTTATATTTTAACATTGACACATGTTCTATTTTCATGTTGACACACGTTCTATTTTCACATTGACACATGTTCTATTTTCACGTATTTTCATTATTTTCATAATCGTTTGCACACATATTTTCACATGTTTGGGAAATGCTGCTTTTGAAATGTCAATTCTGGAAATCTAGCACGTATTGCTTGCTCTCGGTAATTTTGGACTTAAAGGGGAGGATGTCATGTATGAAGCTGCAAACATTCACCATTGTATCCCTACACCGTGACCGCGTTGTATCCCTACGCCCCAGCTCGGATGGCGCCGCAGTAAAGCGGGCCTGTATCGGGAGAGTCAATAAACGTGTGCTACAATCAATCGTAGTTTGTCGAGATACCTTACAGTTTTCTCGTGCTGGCACATGCTGAGTGGCGTTTTTTTGCGGTTTCCTCCCCCCCCCCCTGCTTTTACAAAAAGCTGTACCCTACCCCTCCCTTTTCCCTCGACCCCTCCCTTTTCCCCCGGCCCCAACTTGGCTTAGTCCGGGTAATTTGAATTAGTAAAATGTCGACACGTTCCCCGTATGCGGCTTTCGAAGCTCTCCCACGGAAGCATGGCGCGGTGTGTGTTCCTCCCGTTGAGGTTAGTGTGGAACACATTGTTATTGCTATTGGAAATATCATTGGGATGGAAAAGATCCGTGCAGCGTCACGAATGAATAAACGTATCTCTTACAAGATGCAAGAGACACACACTACTCCAGCATCCCATGCAGAATGGAACTGGATGATGAAAACGACCAATTTTTTTAGCGATTCCAATTCCCGAACTGCGGGAATGGCCTTTCTATTGAACCCCCATTTCCGTCCATCAAAACTTTCCTTTAAAAACATAATCCCAGGGCACTTAGCCTCCCTAGAACTTGTTATTAATAACGTAAATTTTACTTTGTTGAACGTTTATGCCCCTTTAAATAGCACGGAGCGGCAACGCTTCTATGCTAGATTAGGGCCTTATATGAGGCAATAGACCTGCACAGGTGTATTTTAATGGCAGGTGATTTTAACTGCACTCTGCAACCAAACCTAGACAGGAACAGTGCGGAACCCCATCCCGGACCACCTAAATTATTAACAGAGATAATAAGGGATTTTAAGCTTTCCGGACTTTGGCGTCAACAAAATCCCACGACGCATCAATTTACCTGTAGCAATATCACAAACAACCAGGTATCCTTAGCTAGGCTTGGCAGGATCAATATAAATTCACAATTTTTCAATGTCTCCCTTACCACTGGAATTTCACTCTCTGATTTTTCAGATCACCATTTAATTACTGTGAATCCTGGACATCGGCTGTCTTTGAATCCTGGACAATACCACTCACATCTGTCTTTGAATCGCCATTCTTTCTGGAAACTTAATGTCACCATCTTAGAAAACCCCTCCTTTCGGGCTGCTTTTGAAGACATATGGTCTGTTTTATTAAATCAAAAACACCAGTTTAGAGATCAGCATTTGTGGTGGGACAATATAAAGGCCCAATGTAGAGGATTTTTCCAACAATTTTGTTTCTTAAGAACACAATAGGAACATAGAATAAAGGCTTGTTTAGAAAGGGAAATTCTACAAATTCAAACAAATTAAAAAACTCACTCTTCCCCCCAACAAGGACTGAGACTGGAGGAAAAGAAAGCTTTCTTTAATACAATAATTGAGAATCAAACCCAAGGGGCATTAACAAGATTACGGTTTCAGCAGCTCAACCTTTTGGACACGCCAACCCGATACTTCTTTGATTTTGAATCTAAGGTTCCTCACCCCCAAATTACTGCTCTAAAATGTCCCGACAATTCTGTCATCACTCACCCTGAAGGAATGAAGAGGGAAGCTAGACTCTTTTTCTCCAACCTTTGCAAAACAAAGGAAGTTGATTTAAATGGTGTCTCTCGCTTGTTTGATGGTGTTTCCACCTTAACCCCAGAGCAAAGGCAGAGCCTGGAGAAACCACTCAAACTTGAGGAACTCTCCATCGCATTAAAGAGCCTTGGCAAAGGAAAATCACCTGGCATCGACGGTTTACCGTCAGAATTTTTTGAATCTTTCTGGGACCTAATTGGCCCTGAACTGCTATCAGTCTTCCAGGAAAGCCTTGAAAAGAATGAACTCCCGCGGAGCTGCAGAAGAGCAGTACTTACCTTGCTTCCCAAGAAAGGTGACCCTTTACTCATCTCCCAGTGGAGGCCAGTATCATTACTATGTACTGATTACAAGATCTTTTCCAAAGCTATTGCCTTGCGTTTTTCACCCTTCCTAAAGAACATTGTGACCATGGACCAAACTTATTGTGTTCCTGGTCGTAATATCCATGACAGAATTTCTGTTATTCGTGATTTGATTGATGTTTGTGATATCCATCATGAAAGTGTTGGCCTTGTTTTCCTAGATCATGAGAAGGGTTTTGATTATGTTTCTCATGAATACTTGTCTGAAGTCTTAAATCGATTTGGTTTTGGACCTTTTATTTTATCATGTATACATATGTGTTACTCAAACGTATCTGCCCTGTTAAACATAAATAATGAGCTTGTGCCCCCTTTTTGTATTAAAAGAGGTGTTAGGTGGGGCTGCCCACTGTCAGGTGCTTTATACACCCTTTCCCTTGAACCCCTCTTAAACACTCTTCAAAAGTCTTTGACTGGTTTCACTGTTAGAGGATTAAACCACACTATAAAGACCATTGCCTACGCTGATGATATATGTGTTTGTATCAAAAACTCTGATGACATTGCTAAGATCATGCATGCTTTAGCACTTTTTAGCAGAGCCTCATCAGCAAAAATCAATTGGAAAAAGACTGAGGCACTGAGGATCGAATCCCTCTCCCAACCCCCATTCTCCCCACCTCCCCTCTCACCCCCGCCTCTCCCCGCAAATATTGCTTGGAAAAGAGATGGGATCAAGTTTTTGGGAGTTTTTCTTGGTCCAGGAGATTTCATCAGGCATAACTGGGAAGGTTTGCCTGAACGCATTGAACTGCTTTTAATAAAATGGAAAGGCCTACTCTGCCAATTGTCTTACCGTGGCAGAGTATTGGTCATAAACAACCTGGTTACCTCCATTCTGTGTCACAAGGTTTTGGCTCTGCAACCACCTGCTGGGTTAGTCGACGGAATACAGAAGAGCGTCACTCATTTCGTCTGGTCTGAATGCATTGGCTATGAACGGAAAGATTGAATTTGCCGATATCTGAGGGTGGTCAAGGACTTGTCAATGTAAAATGCCGAATCATGGCTTTTCGTCTGCGCACGATATGGTCCTTTTTGCATGAGCCTGTTGTGCTTTGGAGGCAACTTGCATGCTGTATTTTGGGTCAAGTTGAGAATTTCGGTCATGCTAAGGAGCTCTCCCTGATGGAATTGACAAAGTTTGATTTCTCTTCACTCCCTTCTTTCTACCGATGTTTGTTAAATGCATGGCAAGCTTTCACAAGCCATCGGGATCATACGACATACGAGAGATCCATGTTTTTCAACGAGCCACTGTTTTACAACTCACTTTTTGAAGGTTTTGATAACAGCAGGGCCTTCATTCAAAAGTTTGTGGCTGCATCAATAACTAAAGTGTGCCACCTTAAAAACAATGCCAATGATAAGTGGCTAAGTGTTGCTGCTATTGCCTCAGTGACTGGCGTCAGATCATCTCGCCAACTAGACGGATGTTTAAGGGTGGTGCTTCGTGCCTACGGTACCTCCCAACCTTGGTTGGTTCATCCTGTACCTCCCTCTGAGCCGAGCCTCTCTCCTTTCCCCAACCTTCTTTTGTCGGCCTCTGAAAACTTGGAGCCAATAAATTTTGGCCTCTCCTTTTCCTCTTCCAGTGATAACCCCAAACCCTTGTATCTCCAATGTTTAAAAGCTCTTTTCCCCTCCTTGTCTACCCCAGCACCTTGTAAGTGGTCTGCAGTCCTGCCACACACTCCTCCTTTCTCCCCAAACTGGGGATGGTATTATAAAAATTCTGTGCCAAAACGTGCTGGTGATGTCCAATGGAGAATCGCACATTAGATAATACCCACAAACTCTCTCATTCACCGCTTTTCACAAGCGACAAGTGATCAGTGTCCCTTTTGTGGACAGAGAGAAACCTTGCCCCATGCATATATTCGATGCAATCGTTCAACTACTCTTTTTATTTTCTTGAAAGTGCTATTTGCATGTCTTTGCCTTGATTTCAATTTTCCAATTTTCATTTTAGGTCCAAGTGGCCCCTTAAACATCCAAGCAACAATTCTTGCAAACTTTTTCATTTCCCAAGCAAAATTGGCAATTTACAAAACCAGGAAATCAAACATAAAGAATGATTTGTGCAGTACAGATACTGCAGCAATGTTCAGAGCTTTTTGCGAAAGCCGGATAAAACTTGATTTTTACTGTTACTCGCTTTCCAGCCAACTTGAACTCATTGAAAGAATGTGGTGTGTAAAGGATTTTTGTAAAATATCTGATGGTCGTTTGTTACTTTCTCTCTAGTCTTTACTATATATCCTTTGTGTTTTTTTTGTAGCTTAACGGTTTGTTGGTTTTGATTTCCCCAATGGTAAAATTGTATGTAACTACAGACTTGGCATTTAATATGGAATATTTTTTCTGTGGGGGTGAACTTACTTTTCAAGATGTCTTAGAACAAAAAGTTCATTGGAATTATGTTGAAATTATTCTAGATTTTGTTAATGTGACCTTTAAAAGAAACAAAAACCACATTTGACATTTCGAAACAAATAAATTGATCCTTGAAAGTGATGTAAGCTGATATCGAACTCAATTCATGGACAGTACTGTGTTAAACTTCTGTACGTTTTCCAGAAGTATCTCTTTATTTTGCACATTAGCCAATTTTTTTTTAACAAAAACAAAAGTTAAATTACGACTGGGATTACGGACAGTAAAATTACAGTTCAGTACTTCGTGTAACCCCCACGAACATTCAGGAGAGCACGTACACGTTGAGGCATGCTGTTCACGAGATTTGCCAAGGTTTGGACAGGAATCGCTTGCCATGCAGTGACAATAGCCTGCTGCAATTCACGCACAGAGGTCGGCTGCTGGTCCAAGTGGTCGATTTGACGCGTTAATTCTGCCCACAAGTTCTCTATCGGATTCATATCCGGGGACATGGCAGGCCAATCCATATGCTCTACACCACGGTCAGCAAGAAAGTGTTGGATCATGCGAGCACGATGAGGCCATGCATTGTCATCTTGGAAGACAAAGTTTCCTTGAAAGGCTGCATGAACAAATGGAAGCAATGTTTCTTCCAGAATGGCCCTGTACTTGAACTGGTTCAGGTTTCCATTCAGAACAACCAGGTCAGTTTTGCCCCCTGCATGAAAAGCAGCCCAAACGGTCACCCCACCACCTCCAGCTTGGACTCTTGGCACCATACAATCTTTGTTGTAGGCTTCATGCACTTGTCTGCACACTCGGACACGGCCATCTTGACGATAGACCAGAAACGAGACTCGTCACTGAAGATCATGTGATTCCAGTGTCCTGGCTGCCATTGACGGTGCTCTCTGGCCCACTGCAATCGGCACTGGCAGTATTCTGGTCAAGCGTGGCTTTCTCAGGGGACGCCTGGCACGATAGCCTGCTTGAACCAGTCATTGGTTGACTAGCCTTCTGGATACAGGCACATTTGTCAGTTGCTGCCACTCAGCCCTAAGCCGATTCGCTGACTTGGTACGGCCATTGCGGACTAACCGGTGCAGCTGGCGATCATCCCTCCTTGTGGTTCTGCGGGGACGTCCTGGCCTCTGTATTGGAGTAGGGACACCCCTCTGAGCATTTCGTTTCAGGATCTTTGACACCTGACCTTGAGTGATGCCATACTGCCGAGCAATAGCACGCTGTTTCATGTCGTAATTTCGTAAAGCCATCACTCCATGACAAACAGCATTGTCGAGTTGACGGACCATCTCCAGAGGAAGCGGCAATAACTTTTGGAGACGTGCAGCAGTTGTTTTCCACTAATACAGAACGCAACAACCCTTGTATACCCGACTGTGAAGCCAATCATCAAATGCACCTGTCCGTACATTTTGCCACGCCACCTGTGATATAATCCTGTTGTTGACTTCTTGCTGCGACAGACAATCAGTGACATGGTTCTTTTAACAAATAAATCACCAAAGTGTAAAAGAAACTCACCAGATTGACATACTGAGTTAAGAAAGTAAACCCAAGTCAAGAAAAAAAAAATATTCCATATTAAATGCAAAGTCTGTAGTTTGTTTATTTTGTTTTGACTGTAAAAAATCTTTATTTTATACTTTTGTAATAAAAGGACATAAAAGTCTCTCTCTCTGTCTCCACCTATCGGCTGTCGGTGCGCTGGGTGCGGTGTCATGGCGTCTGTTCGTGTCTTGGCATTGTAGCTCCGTGCTCGTGGTTTGTATCTTTACCCTCCCCTTACCTTTTCTCATCTTTGTTCTGTCTTTTGTGTGTCACCCTTCCACGTTATCATCCCTCCCCCCCTCTTGAGAGTGAGAAAGTGAGAGAGCACACGTCGTGAGACCGGTAAAGGTCCCCCCTTAGGGCGGTTCCCTCTTCGGGGTTTTTTTCGCCTCGTGTTACAAATCATAATACTTTTTCCGTTTCTTTTTTCGTAAATATTTTTTATTTTTCGTTATGTTTACTGGAGCTTTTTGGCTTCATTAACCCTTTATACATTTACCCTTTCTTTAAACGTGTAAACGATGGCGGATAGCTCTCGTTACACGTCTCTTGAAGCGCTAACCCGGAAGCATGGGTTAGTTTTCTCACCTCCATCGGGAATCGACGCCGAGGCCATTATCCTTGTGGTCGGAGAGTTAATCGGTTTGGATAATGTAAAAGCGGCTTCTCGCATGAATAAACGTGTGATAATCTTTGTTTCCACAGTGCCCATGGTTGCTCAAATAGTCGAGCACGGGCTTTTCTTTGCTCCCGACGTGTTTGTTCAGGTATGTCCACTCGACACGCCGGCAGTTCGGGTTTCTCTCTCTAACGCTCCTCCGTTCCTTAAGAACAAAGACCTGGTTACTGAACTAAACAAACTTGGTTCTGTCGTCTCTTCAGTTACAATGGTTCCTGTACGAGGAAAAAATAACCGTTTAAAACACGTCATGTCCTTTCGTCGTTTTGTTTATATGATTTTACCCCGTGGTGTAACCTCTTTAAATGCGGTATTGCCCTTCAAGGTCGAAGGTCACACTTATCGGGTCTTTGTCTCCACAGAGACTCTAGTTTGTTTTGAGTGTGGTCAATATGGTCATTTAAAAGACTCGTGCTCGAAAAAGTCCACAGATAGAGTCACTAGCCTGAATGGTGATGAACAGCAAGGCTCAACTGAGATCGTTGTCGATGATGTAAACAGTATGGATGGTGCTGATGCAAACCCCATTGTAGACAAACAGAGAACCAGGAAAAGAACCCTCCCACCTTCTAGCGACCTCAACGAGCCTGATAATAAGGTCTTGGCCGGTCCTCCAACCTTCGCTCAAGTGGTTAGTGAAGGTTATGGTGGAGCGCGACCTCCTCCTCAGCAGTTTCCTCCAGTTAAGGAAATTCCTCAACCTCCCCCACCTTCAGAATACTCTGAGGGTAATGTGATAAATGCTGAAAATGTATGTGTTGGCCAGACAGCACCTGAGTCTCTCCAGTGTTCTGAGGGTAAACCTCCATGTGAGGTTGAGCCTCCATGTGTGTCCCCTGCTGAAGCTTGTGTTGATTGTGCCACCCCTCCCTCTGTGGGGAGTGGTGAGTGTTTTGGAACTAGTGATCTGTCTGTGGAATCCTCCATTCAGGCAGCTGAGCCTTGTCAAGCTCATGGTCAGCAGGGTGATAGTGCTGAAGTCTCAGATTTTCACGTCGATGAGCCCATTGCCTCGGCAATGGACTCTCAATGCAATGATTGTGACTCTGATGGGGGTTCTTCCGTTGCCTCACTGAGTGATGGTGAGGCCGACTTCTCATCGGAGCATGTCTCTGGAGGCCCTGTCCCTCCTGCTGAAATCGTGGATTTCCTACAAAAAACTTACCGTAAAAAGCGCGTGAAAATCTGCGATTTCTTCGTTGATACTCACGTCTTCATTAGTGGGGCTCAGGAAGTTGTACAACAATCTGCGGCCCTTCATATTTCTGATCAATCACTGAAAAGACTGAAGAGGTACCTTGTCACAGCAAGGAAAGAATTAAACCTGTAATGGCTGTGTTGCTGCCTATGTTTCTATGAACATAGCAAGCTTGAACATTATCGGTGGGCGCAGTCAGCTGCGTCGGTCCCAAACTGTGCAATTAGTCAGGAGGGAAAAGATTGATGTACTTTTATTGCAAGAAACTCGTGCCACTGCAGACTGCATGGCTGATTGGCAGCAACAGCTGATTGGCACTTGGTTTTTTAGTAATACAGATTCTGTGAGTGCGGGTATTGCTTTTTTTGTCAGGTCACGTTTGTCTGTCTCCCTCCCCCCCATCTTTAAGGAAATCGTACCAGGCTATCTAGCCTCTGTAGAGCTTGCATACAATCAGCAACGATTTATGTTTGTTAACGTCTATGCTCCAAGCGATAGCACAGATAGAGGAACTTTTTAAAATCAGTCCTTTAATTTCCTGAGACACCTCTCTTCTGATATGTTGTTGTGCTTAGGGGGTGACTTTAACTGTACTTTAAACCCAACTTTAGATAGGAACAGTGCAGAGCCACATCCAGCTTCAAGTAGGCCTCTTTCCAGTATAATTTCGCGGCATGACCTCAACGATGTATGGCGGCAACAACACCCAAACCTGCAGCAATTTAGCTGGTGTTGGGTTTTACTAAATCATCTTTCACTTGCTCGTATTGATAAATTTTATTTACCTAACTCTGCTGTCAACCTTGTGACATATACGGCTATTGTCCCTTCAGGCTTCTCTGATCATTCTTTGGTAAAACTGTGCTTTTCTTTTCCTCGTTTCAAACGCCGCACCCTGTATTGGTCCTTTAACACCTCACTTCTGGGCGATCCTTTCTTTAAATCATCCTTTGTGGTTTTTTGGGACAAGGTTGTGTATTTCCAACATCGTTTCCTAAATCTCTGTCAGTGGTGGGACTATGCTAAAGCGCAGATCCATGTTTTCTGTCGGCAATACAAAGCCAACTGCTCTCAAAGTAAACAATTATGTATTGATGCCTTGAAACAAGAAATTCTACGATTGCAGGAAGGTGCTGAGGTCCTCAGTGATGAAAGATGGTGTCAACTCCTCTTTGAAAAACAAACTCTGCTTAAGGAATTAATTCAAGAAAATTGTATTGGTGCCTTAGTCAGGCTGAGAGTGAATGGTTTACTGTCGTCAGACACATGTTGTAAAGATTTCTTTAAGTTTGAGAAGACGACGAAGGCGAGCCAGCAAATGCTTAGTCTTCGGGCTAGTGATGGGCATATTCTTAGTGATAATACGGAGATTGTTCATTTTGTTCGGTCTTATTTTGAGAATGTGTTTTCCTTTAAGCCTAATGATGTGCCTGCAATGCAGAATATTACGACCAATTTACCGCAGATAGATGAGCATCAACGGCATGTCTTGGATGAGAACATTACTCTCGGTGAACTTAAAACTGCGCTGATGGCCTTGCTGATCATAAGGCTCCTGGTTTTGATGGGCTACGAGCTGAATTTTATAAAACATTTTGGGACATGCTTGGTCCTGCTTTGCACTCAGTGTTTTTATACAGTCTGCATGAGGGATTGTTACCCCTTAGTTGTCGGCGTGCAGTTGTTTGCCTTATCCCTAAGAAAAACGACCTGCAATTGATACAGAACTGGCGTCCAATCTCTCTTCTCTGCACAGATTACAAGATTTTTGCCAAAACGCGAGCTAACCGTGTAAAGACTGTTCTAAGCACAGTTATACATCAGGATCAATCGTACTGTGTTATGCACAGATCTATGCACGATAACATTTTTTTGGTACGAGACCTGTGGGATGTGTGTGCATTTCAACAACAACATACCGGTCTCTTTTTTATTGACCAAGAAAAGGCTTTTGACTCTGTTAATCATGAGTATTTGTTTCACATTTTAAAGCAATTTGGTTTTGGGGCATCCTTTATTTCATATGTATGCTTATTGTATAATCACATTTTTAGCTTGATCAAAATCAAAAAATGATGGTCTCTGTTCACCTTTGCGGATTGGGAGGGGAATTCGGCAAGGCTGTCCCTTATCTGGAATCTTGTACTCTCTTTGCATTGAGCCCCTTTTGATTCGTTTACGATCTTCTCTTAATGGATTTTCAGTGACTCCATCAGAAAATCCCGTTATCATTTCGGCCTATGCTGATGATGTATGTGTTGCTGTTCGCAGCAGTAATGACATTGCTCTGCTATTTGAGTGCCTACGGGTATACTCTCAAGCATGTACAACGCAAATTAATTGGTCGAAATGCAAAGCAGTTTGGGTCGGCGGTACGCCACCTTCTGCCCTTCCAATTCTCCCTATGAATTTGACATGGGAAAAAGAAGGTGTGAAATACCTCGGTGTTTACCTTGGAACCCCAGGCTTTGTCAAAAGGAATTGGGATGGTTTGCTCCACAAAATCAGCAACAAATTAAACAGATGGAGAGGAATTTTGTCGACCTTGTCTTTCCGAGGTCGTACCCTGGTCATTAACAACCTGGTGGCCCCTCTCTTATGGCATAAAATGATTGCCTTGCAGCCACCTGCAACGGTGGTGTCGTCAATCCAAAAATGTTTACTTGACTTCTTTTGGGATGGCAAACACTGGCTAAAGCCAGAGACTATTTGCCTCCCACTGGCAGAAGGAGGTCATGGGCTTGTGGACATTCTTTGTCGGGTGATGGCCTTCTGAGTCTCCACAGCTCGTCGTTTTATATTTCTGGAGGCCTTGCCCTGGAAATCGACTGCAAACTGCATACTAAAACAAGCCGGCATGCTTGGGTACAATTGTGAACTCTTCTTCATGGAGCTGCAACATGTCGATGCTTCGCTGTTCCCTAACTTTTACCAAGATGTCTTGAACGTCTGGCGGTCCATTTCAATAACTCGCCAAATGGGGACATACAACAGTGAAAGGTTCCTCCGGGAACCCCTTTTCTACAATGCCCTCTTTCCTGCTATTCCTCGCTCACGTGCCTTTGTGCAACGTTTTCTGAGTGCTGGCGTGAAAACGACTCGGGACCTTCGTGACTGTAACAGGAACAGTTGGTTCTCCGCAGGACATCTTCAAGTAAGAACTGGCATCAGATCTTTGAGGAGCGTAGCCAAGGTCCTACAGGAAATCCTGTGTGTTTTTAGGCACCTGGGCCTGAGCTCAACCGCCAACATTAGTGACCACCATACACCACCACAGATCTGTGCTAGCTCTAGCCTGCCAGCTGATAGCGCCACAACATCTATCTTGCTATCCTCATCGCCACTTTCCAGCAAGGATAAAAAGAGACTGTTGAAGGAGCTCGGGCTCCCACATCGATCGGAAGAATGGACGCGACAAATAGCTGGAATTCGTCCGAGTTGCTTTATTCAAACAAAACACTCAGGTACTCTGAAAATCCCGTTTATTGGGCAGCAATATATATACACACGTTATCCCAGAGCGTTTGCCCAGGAAAGGCGAGAGGGGGCGTAGCCGAGCGTCCTGGCTGCGGCCTGGCAAGTTGAGGGCGAGCCTGCCCGGGCGTCCTGGACGAGCCCGGCATGGTGATCGCTCAGCGTCCTTGATAGGTGCAAGGCGATTGTGAAAACCCAGCGGTAGCCGCTACACACGTCCCCCCAGAATCGACTTGCACCGGCAGGGTCAATTTGAGGGGGGTCCTGATGACCCGGCCGAAGCGACCCCTGGCGGGTCGTGGGGGGGGGGGTCCGGTGTGGTGGTGGGCGGTCGAGTGGGGGGCACCGTGGACGGGGGGGGCGGCCTCGCCACGGCGGAAGGGCCACCCGTGGTGGTTGGTCGACGTCCACGTGCGCCGGCTTGAGGCGGTCCACCGCAATCCGGTCCGACCTGCCGCCGATGTCGATGACGAATGACTTGTCGTACGGCGGCTGGAGTGGCCCCCGATGTGTGTCGTGACGCACAAAAACATACTCCGCTGTGCGAAGTGCTGGGGGGACGTAGGACTGGGGGTCACCGTGGTGGGATGTTGGCACGGGGGCAAACCGTCGGGCGGCCTCCTGGAGGTCCGAGCGCTGGTGAGCTGCGGACCAGGGACTGGTAGCGTCGGGCACGAATTCGCCTGGGACGCGTAGCGCCTGGCCGTAGACAAGCTCGGCGGTGGATGCCTGGAGGTCCTCCTTGGGGGCCGTGCGGAGGCCCAAAAGGACCCACGGCACCCGGTCGGCCCAACCGCCGTCTTGAAGGCCGGCCATGAGCACGGCCTTCATGGAGCGGTGGAATCGCTCGCACAACCCGTTTGCTTGGGGGTGGTAGGCCGTACGGTGGAGCTTGACCCACAGGTTGCGGGCGACCGCGCCCCACAGCTCGGAGGTGAACTGTGGTCCGCGGTCTGACGAGATGTCCGCCGGTGCGCCGAAGCGGGCGACCCAGGTGGCGATGAAAGCCTGCGCCACATCGGCGGTGGTGGTGGAGATGAGGGGAACGGCCTCCGGCCACCTGGTGGTCCTGTCCACCATGGTGAGCAGGTGTGTGAACCCCCGTGACGGGGGGAGGGGGCCCACCAGATCCACGTTGACGTGGTCGAAACGTCATTCGGGTATGGTGAAAGGTGCCAGCGGGGCCTGGGTGTTTCGGTGGACCTTGGCCCGTTGGCAGGCTGTGCAGGTGCTGGTCCAATCGTGGACGTCCCGACGAAGGCCGTGCCAGACGAATCGCACCGACACCAGCTTCTGGGAAGCTTTCCGGCCTGGGTGGGAAAGGCCGTGGAGGGAGGCGAAGATGCGGCGTTGCCAGATGACGGGCACGATGGGGCGAGGCTGGCCTTGGGAGATGTCGCAGAGCAGGACAGTGTCCGCGAAGGGGATGTCGGCCAGGCGGAGGCCCGTGTCCGCCGCCCGGAGGGCTTGCACCGTGGTGTCGGTGGTTTGGTCCGCCGCCATAAGCGCGAAGTCCACGCCCGGGTGGACCGCGTTCGCGCTGGCCCGGGAAAGACAGTCGGCCACGGCGTTGTTTTTGCCGGCGACATGCCGGATGTCCGTGGTAAACTCCGACACGGCGGAGAGGTAGCGCTGTTGGCGGGACGAGCACGGCTCCGTGACCTTGGCCATTGCGTAAACCAACGGCTTGTGGTCGACGAACGCCGTGAAAGGTCGGCCCTCCAGGAGGTGGCGGAAATGGCGGACGGCCAGGTGTAGACCGAGGAGCTCACGGTCAAACGTGCTGTATTTGAGCTCGTTCGGCCGGAGCTGCCGGCTGAAAAAAGCGAGTGGCTGCCAAACCCCGTTCACCCATTGCTCATGTACGGCGCCCACCGCGTAGTCGGAGGCATCTGTGGTGAGGGCGATGGGAGCGTTGAGCACCGGGTGAGCGAGCAGTGTTGCGTCGGCGAGGGCCCGCTTTGAGCTTTGGAAGGCCGCGTCCATTGCTGCGGACCAGGCGATGTCGTGCTTGGCCGGCTTGCCCCAGAGGGCTTCGTAGAGGGGCCGCATGAATTGAGCAGCGCGGGGCACGAAGCGGTGATAAAAATTCACCATTCCCAGGAATTCCTGCAGGCCCTTTATGGTGCGGGGACGCGGGAACGTGGTGATGGCCTCGACCTTGGTTGGCAGCGGCACGGCCCCGTTCTTGGTGATGTGGTGGCCCAAAAAATCAACGGCCGTCGTGCCGAAGTGGCATTTGGCTGGGTTGACGATGAGGCCGTGCTCGCTGAGGCGCCCGAACAGTGTTCGGAGGTGGAGGAGGTGCTCGGCCCGGGACGTGCTGGGGACGAGGATGTCGTCCAGGTAAACGAAAAGGAACGGCAGGTCACGCAGCACGCCGTCCATCAAGCACTGGAACGCCTGAGCCGCGTTCTTGAGACCAAACGGCATCCGTAAGAATTCGAATAAGCCGAACGGCATGATGACTGCCGTTTTAGGGACGTCGGCCGCCCTGACAGGTACCTGGTGATATCCCCGTATGAGATCAATTTTCGAAAAAATGACCCGTCCCGCCAGACGGGCGGAGAAGTCTTGGATGTGCGGGATCGGATACCTGTTGGGGGTGGTAGCGTCGTTAAGGCGGCAGTAGTCGCCACATGGGCGCCAGCCTCCCCCTGGCTTTGGGACGATGTGTAGTGGTGAAGCCCACGCGCTATCGGAGCGCCGCACGATGCCGAGGTGTTCTAAAGCGTCGAACTCGGCTTTGGCCATGGCGAGCTTGGCTGGGTCGAGGCGGCGGGCTCTGGCATAGACCGGCGGGCCCGTGGTTGGTATGTGGTGCTCGATCGCATGCCGTACTGCGACGGCTGAAAACGTCGGCCACGTGAGGACCGGGAACTCCGTGAGCAGGCGAGCAAACTCGTTCGCCGCCGGGAGGGCGCATGCCAGCTCGGTCGGCGCGGAGCTGCTCAATGTGCATACCAGGGAGCTGAAGGTTTCGGCGTTGATTAAACAACGCCGTTGGACGTCCACCAGCAGTCCGTGTGCGCAGAGGAAGTCGGCGCCTAGCAGAGCCATGGGCACGTTTGCGGTTACAAACGTCCAAGTAAAGCATTGGCCGCCGAAGCAGAGGGTGACGTTGCGCGGGCCGAAGGTGCAGATGGCCGATCCGTTGGCCGCAACCAAGGAGGGGCCGCAAACCGCGGACTGCCTGTCCTGGTCAGAGGCGGGTATGACGCTCAGTTGGGCGCTGGTGTCGCACAGGAAGCGCCGTCCGGACGCTTTATCCGTGATGAACAGTAAGTTGCCCGTGTGGCCAGCGCTCATGGCTGGTAATGAACGCCGGCCCGGCCGTTTCCCGCCCTGCCGAAGGTGCACGGGGGTCGGCATGTCCGGGCCTTCTGTCCGAACCTGGCATGATAGTAACACCACGCTTGGTCAGGTGGAGGCCCCGGTCGTCGTGCTGGATGTGGACGGCTCGGTATAGCGGCCACCAATTGCGTCGGCAGTTCGGTCGTCGACCGTGCCGGGTGCTCGGGCGCCATGGGTGTTGCGTCGGACGGCGGTGGGCCCCAGGTCGCTGCTGCGATGCGCTGGCCTGCGGCGGAGATCTTGTCGGCTTCCCTGGCAAGGGCACGGGGATCCGTGATTGTCGTGCTTGCCAGGGCGAGGCGTACCGGGCTAGGCAGCTGACGGAGGAACAGCTCCCGGAACAGGAATGCCGGAGAGTGCTCGCCGAGCAGCGAAAGCATGTAGTCCATTCGCTCGGAAGGGCGCGTGTCGCCCAGCTCGGGCAGGTCGAGCAGGCGCCGTGTGCGTTCCGCCGATGGGAGGGCGAAAGCGTCGAGGAGGAGCTTTTTAATCGCGCCGTATTTGTCAGCGGCTGGCGGGCTCTCGAGGAGGCTCAGGGCGCGCGCGGGCCGCGGTGGCTGAACCGAGCGCTGCTACCACATGGTGGAAGCGGGTGTCGTCGGCCGTGATGCCTCGCAGGGCGAACAGGGAGTCCGCCTGTGCGAACCAAACCGCCGCGTGAGCCTCCCAGAAGGTAGGCAGTTTAAGGGCGACTGCCGTGTCCATGTCGGTAGGTCACCAATGAAGGAGCTCGGGCTCCCACGTCGATCGGAAGAATGGACGCGACAAAAAGCTGGAATTCGTCCGAGTTGCTTTATTCAAACAAAACACTCAGGTACTCCGAAAAGCCCGTTTATCGGGCAGCAATATATATATATACACACACATTATCCTGGAGCGTTTGCCCAGGAAAGGCGAGAGGGAGCGTGGCCGAGCGGCCTGGCAAGTTGAGGGCGAGCCTGCCCGGGCATGCCCGGGCATGCCTGGGCGTCCCGACCGAGGCCTGGCAAGTTGAGCGCGGGCCTGCCCGGGCGTCCTGGACGAGCCCGGCATGGTGATCGCTCCGCGTCCTTGATAGGTGCAAGGCGATTGTGAAAACCCAGCGGTAGCCGCTACACTGTATCGTTTGTGTATCTCAGTTCGGTTTCCCTCATACAGCCTCTTTCTTTTGGGGCTCGATGGAAAGAGAAACTGCCTTCTGGGTCTCCCTCCCATCCGCAATGGTCTGCCATGTATGTTTCACCGATTGTTAAAAGGACTGGTGATATTGCTTGGAGACTCGCCCATATGGTGTTGCCCTCCAATGTTTTACTACATCGTTTTAATGAGGATAATTCAGTGGAATGCCCCTTTTGTATGATTTCTGAAGACCTTTTCCATGCTTACGTAGATTGTGCAAGACTCTCTCCCTTCTTTGGTTTTTTATCAACTTTTTTTAATCGTATGAACTTTTCTTTTTCTACACGTGTTTTTATCTTTGGAACACCACTTAGTTATAAAAAAACGCTCTGAGACTGCTCTTGCTAATTTCCTAATTTCTATTGGAAAATTAGCAATCTACAAAACAAGAAAAGCAAAGCTCCTGGCAAATGCTGATATTTTATGTGATGTGGTAATTGTGTTTAAGGCTCTAGTCATGGCAAGGTTACGCTTGGAATTTTCTTTTTGCCAAATGAAAGATGATTTACAAACCTTTGTGGAAAAATGGTGTGCAAAGGGTGGGTTTTGTAAACTTGATAATGGTTTGTTAAGTTTTTTATTTTAGTGCTGGGTGTTTTTATTGTTGTTGTTTGGCTGCACATGTTTTGAATTGTGGTGACTTTATTATTTGCATGACTTGTATGGTTTTCTTACCTTTATAATAAAAGAGCTTCAAAAGTCTCTGTATCTCTCTCTCTCTCTCTCTCTCTGTCGCTCTCTCTGTCTCTCTCCCCTCCCCTCCCTTTCTCTCTCTCACTCTTTCCCTCCCCCTCTCCCTTTTTCCTGTTCATTCAGTCTCTTGCTTTTGCCTCACTTTCAGTACCTTGTCTTCTTTTGTATGCAGCGTCGGGGTCATGGAAGGGTAAGAACAGAATGGTTCAGGATGTAACAGAATGTAAAGAACAGTAGAAAGACAGGGGGGATGGAAACACATCAAAAGCACGGTTGAGGGGCAAAATCGAAGGAGACTTGGAAGAAATAAGGGACGTGGGAAAGAATGAGGGCAAGGGGGATGGCACAGAGGTTGAACAAGATGGATGGAGCCCCAAATCACAGATGTGAAATGAAAAACTGAAAACGTGTAATGAGGTGGGCTTGGGGAGGGTTAATGGGGGTCGAAAAGGTCATGGTTGTGGATGGGGGGATGATGCCCTGAGATGGTGGTGAGCAGCTGTCTTGAAGCCCTGTCGGGAAGAATGAGATTTAAGTGACCGAGGATGTCGGTTTCACAGTTGGGGGAAGAAGAGGAAAAATTGAGCAATAATTCTGGATTTGGGGAGTTTCACCAGAAGCAAGTTACTGGCAGACTATGTGCTCCCTGCAGAAACCTGGGGGGCAGAGAGGGGACAGAGCACGGAAAGAGCAGAGGGTGCAAGACCAGAATGTAGGCGGTAGAAGACAGAGAGTCCACCGACCGTGAATTCGAGATTCAGCTTAATTGTGGGACATTCCAATTATTTTTAAGGTCTTCCTTTTTTCACTCTCTGACCTCACTCTTGCATCAGAACCATTTCGTCTTGGAACAATTTTATATGCCATAGCACTGGGTGCCTTATAACGCTGTTAGGGAATAGTTATTAGAGAAATATATTTGGAAGAGAATAGACAGAGGAGAGATCAGTTTATTGGAGCTCCTTAAGATATCATATACTGATACTAACTATCAAGCCATGCTGCCGAAGAAGTGTCAAGTGCAGCCAATAACTTTTGACTTTGCAGGTCAATCATCTTGCATGGTCAAGAAAGCAATTTGAACAAAGATCTTAGCTCTTTACGAGCCTCGATTCAGTATACCAAAAAAAAAAAAAAAAAAAAAAATGAAGGCTCAAGTGGAACATCTGGTTTTGGTTCATCAATGTGCGAAAACTAACCTTGTTTTATGATGCAGCTGACTTGTGTGATGTTATATAATCGATACTTATATTATGTTTATTGAAAATGGAAACTTTCTTTTTTTTGTGAAGGTAATTGCAAATCATCCACTGTGATCCTTAACAAAAGCCATCTTTGGCAATTAAAATCTAATTTAAATTTGGATGGATGGTATAGAATATAGATGGTCAGAATGTACAAATTCTTAATGTCATCTAAAGTCACTGGGAAGTATGCTTAAAATTATAATTCTGTCCAACCGTTCTCCTTTTTGTTGCACATAGTAGCAAATTATAAAAGTTCAAAAGTCGTTCTTTTTTGAGCCATGACATTTACGTTTCGGAAGGACGGAAGAAAAGGGATGCACCTTGTCTTGCACTCCAAATGCCACACTCTATTGCATGTTGTCATCTCTGCAAATTGAGGTTGAGCTTTTTTCATTTTAAAACAATGGTGATTATACATGAGAGAAATGGCACCCTTTACTGATTGTAATGGCATTTAATTTTGAACATGTTTTCTCATGGCAGTAAAGTACAACCCTGTCTGGAGAAATTGAATGTGATTTTTAATAAGAACAACAAAAAAAAGACATAATGTCATAGCCCCCACTGTGGTTTTAGTAATTTTGCTGTATGGAGTTAAAGGCTGTCAGTCGGCCATCTTTGTTCAGATGGCAAAAAAAAAATCTTCTGCATATGTGTACTCAACTCATGTATTGTCTTTGTGCCAAGTTTGAAGAAAATCGGTCCATGTCTGCCCGAGTAATGGATGGGGAAACGTTTAAGTAGCAAAATGGCCACCAGTCAGCCATCTTTGATCTGATCGCTAAAAGGAATGACGTGCATGTGTTAGATATAATTCATGATCTGTGTGCAAAGTTTGAACAAGATTGGTAAATGCATGTCCGAGTAATGGTTGAGGATGTGGTCAATATCGGGCTTTTTACAACTAAAATGGCTACCCGTCTACCAGTCGGCCATTTTTGATCGCATCGCGAAATAAAATGACGTGCATTATGACGTACATATGTTTACCGTCATTTATTGTCTTCATGCCAAGTATGAAAAAAATCGTTCCATACCACTACGAGATATGTTTATGGACGCACAGACGCATGGACGGACGGACGGACGAGACCAAATCTATAAGCCCCTCTTTTGGACTAAGTCAAACAGGGGCGAATGATGCGTCAATTTCTCCTTTTTTGGCCCTTTTTAGGTTTGCCATTCAGTGTGAATGCAGCTCAACTCACTTTGCTATATGAAAGTTTCTGAAAGTTGAACACAATGATCTTAACAAGGGAAATAGAATTAAAATCAGAAAAAAAAATACTAGGATGCTGCACATTTGGATTTCATATTTAGAGGCAGCCCATGTGTTGTTTACATCTAGGTGAGCAGTCTGTCTCTCAAACCGTTGTTGGCATTGCAGTCGTCTACTACCTTTCTCTCTGTTAACCCTTTGCCCTCTGTTATTCATGATAACGTGATACCAATAATCGTGATAATGGTACATAATGACAGCGTGTCAAGTGTGAGACAGCTGTTTTTTTAATCGCTTCTGTGTTTATTTATTTATTTACCATTGAGCTTCATTATGTTTGTCCAGGCCATAACTTTTTTTTTACCAATTATGAGAATATGGAGCACACCAATTTATAAATGTACGAATATATATATATTGTAACGGATTTGAGAAGTGTAACGGATTTGAGAAGTGTAACGAATTTGAGAAGTGTAACAATTTTGAGAAAGTGTAACGAATGTGAAAAGTATGGTTTTGTTGTGTGTAACTGACCCTCGTAATGTAAAGAAAGGTCGAAGCTCGTCCTCTTAGTTAATTTCATAAACCTACACACAGGACACGATATATCCTTTTAAATAGTTAGTCCCTTATTCTCTGTAGGCTAAGGATGTGTTTCCCACTAGTTTGACTCTTCATTGCACCAAATTAAATAAGAGTAGGCCCTCCGACGCCCCATGGCAGCTTCCAAGTGCCAGGTTTGCCACTTTGTTGCAATTGACACTTTAGGCACTTTGCTGCATTTTCATCTGCCGTCCACTTTGCAGCATTTGACTCCATTACGCACGAGGTAACGCCGAAGAGGAAAGGCGGGTCTCCACCTCGTCATAGAGGGGAGGAGTAA
The DNA here is from genome assembly GCF_964187855.1 of Myxine glutinosa. Taxonomy (NCBI): domain Eukaryota; kingdom Metazoa; phylum Chordata; class Myxini; order Myxiniformes; family Myxinidae; genus Myxine; species Myxine glutinosa. The sequence goes on from NC_136267.1 coordinate 178,264,141, forward strand.
GTCGGCCCCGCTCATCCAACCCAGAACAAGGGGTTTGGCTTGAGAGGGCGGAGAGAGAACGCTTGGGGGAGGTTCGCAAAGGGTGAAGGGCGGGGCCTATATAACCCGCCGCGGGATGCTCCCCGAGCAGATGAGCTTTTACAGAGATGGGTCCAGGAGATGCGCTGGAGACGAGCAGGTGTGACCGAGCCGCCGTGAGACGTGCCGCGCTGCAGGAAAAGCGGACCGGGGCAACGCAAGGAGCGCACGAGGCAGCAGTACGGAGAAAGGAACTTCACCCGCGCAGTTTGGGACCAAAGCTCGGCTTCTTGACGGCGGTGCCTTCTGGCCCGACCGTGCCCAGTACCCGCTGAACCTTCCTTGCCTCTAAAAGCCACCCATCTCCAAGCCATTCCTTCCGGCCTGCATTTCCCCGTGTAAGTGTGATCGTCCGTCTGTCTTTCACGTTGTCCTGGGGTTTATTAATTAAGCTTGTATAGGTAAGCTAATGATTTCACTGTTTCTGCTCATTCCATTTTCTGTATATAACCAACTGCTCTCTTTGCTTTGGCTTGTGAAAATAATTAATAAATCCTGTTATTCCTCCGTACGTCTTCTTCTTCTTCCTCTTTACATTCGGTCGCTTTAGAGGTTTCCAAATTGAATATCTGTGGCGCGATTTCGGCCAACGTCCAGGAATCGGGTTAGTCGGGGTAACTGTTAGGGCCGCGGGGCCTCCGCTCGGCAAACAACATCTTATCCGCGGTCCCGTAACAATATATTGTTGTGGGTCTCCGACGCCAGTTCTCCCCTTTTAAAGGGGGGGGGGGGGTTAATCCCCTTGTCCTTTTATCTGGCCAACGCGAGTCCTGGAAGTTATAACGTCCTTCCCGGCGCGGCGTTAGGTAGGGTTTGTTAGGCCTAGGGATTCGCTACTACCTAAGTACTAACGCCGACCGGAAATGAGGGAATAACTCCCGCTCGAATCACGGACATGGATGGAAAATGCCGAGCGGATAGCAATCCGCGATCCGAGCTGTTAACAATGTGACTAAACCCGATTGTAGCGGTTCCGAATCGTGCCACGCTTACCCAATTAGAGAAAAGACTGATGCAATCGGATAAGAGGAAACCAGGAAAATAGGAAGAACAGATGGGTTTATTAACAATATACAAAGAAGAAGAGGAAATGAAAGAATGTACAGGAAAGAAAGAGGAATGAGAAGTACACAGGGCAGTCTTAATTACAGGCTTAACTTATTCCCTGAACAAACGGGCCCGTCTCACATACAGTCACTCACACGGGGATTGCAGATGGTAGGTTGATGGTCACCAGCGCGTCCAGGCTCCAGTCCGGCTCCGGTCCAGGCGATGGAAAACCCGGCAGGCAGCTCTTCGTATAGCGTAACGCGAGTGGACACTTATAATGATGGGGGGAAGGCTGGTGTACTGCATACGGACTTTGTGCACTACTCGCGCCAAACGCCCCCTCTCCAATGTCCTGCTTTGGAATCCCAATGCCAGCGAGCCCTCTGTAATCATGACAGTCCTCAGCGCTTTCCACAACGATCAGTCCTGGACGGTCCTCTGTGAGAGTCCTTTCACAAGCGCATATATTCTCGAGTCCTTTCACAAGCGCATATATACTCAAGTCCTGTTAGCGCAAGCTTCCTCGGTAAGTCCTGTAAAAGGGCTTTGCGCTCGCGCTTTTTTAAAGTGAAGCCAGCGAACGCTCCGCGAGCCCCAACCACGCCCTTTCAGGCGATGTCACTCCAGCCCTGGTTGGCTGGTTATCGCTTACCGGCCCCGCCCTGATGGCTGGGTGACGTGGCCACACCTCCTCCTTGGTGCTCCGCCCCCTTTTTTCGGGCTTTACCTCGTGGCTTATGGCGGCGTTGGGCGAGCTCACGCTCAAGGGCAGCGAAGGCTGCTGCTGCTGGCCAAGGAGCGTACCAAATTGGGAGGGGCCATGGGGCACAGACTGGGGAGCGCGCTTAATGGCGTCGCTTGGAGGGAGGCTGCAAAATGGACGGAAGGGCCTATTCTTATTTGATTGACGCAACGCAGATTCAACTTTTGGGAAAATGGCCTTATCTAACATATACTAAGATAGAACTGATGTCCTATGGTGACCTATGTGTTGCTTGTGGCCTATCTATGGGGTGCTACCTTTAACCTTTAATGATGTGATATTTACAACAAGTGTGGGTTCTCAAAACCGCAACAATATATATATATATATATATATATATATATATATATATATATATATTGTCGCGTTTTTACCCTTGGTGAACAAAATGTAATTAAGAGAAGATTTTTGAGAAAACATATTTCAAGAAGAAAGGATCGAGAAAAGAAAAGAAGGGCTGGAAAAGATAATGCATCTGGGAATATTGTAGAAGAAAGAGGAAGGAGATTGAGTGGAAAGATAAAGAAGGAATGGGAAGCTTGGAGAATATCTTGGGCTATTATCTATAATAATAAGAGTGTATTTGTGTGTTTGTCTGTCACTCAGTGTGGCAGTGTGTCTCAGTGTATGTGTGTTCTCCATAACTCCAAGATCATGAAACCTAGTGGCCCAAAACCTTGCATGCAAAGCAAGGGAACTCCAATGGAGTGCAGGAATGAAAACTGGGTGTTTGGGTGAATTGAAACATAAATTGAAACAAAATTTAAAAATAAACGAAAAAAAATAAATTCTGGGAACCTTTGCTTTTGCTCTCTCCCCCCCCCTCCCTCCACCTCCCTATCCCTTTCCTAGCTCCCCTTCCCTCCTCTCTCACCCCTCCTCCTCTTCAATCTCCCACCCCTCTTTCTCTCTTTCCCCACTCCTAGTATTCCCTCCAGTGAAGTGATGAATGGTATTTGCGAGTCCATAATGCTTAAGAATGCTGTATAACAACTTAAGTTGAGTCTCGAGTTGAGGTTTTATAGGTTTAGTGTATTATGATGCCAGATTATCCATATTAAAGTACCTCTAACCTCACCATCCCAGCTTGAGCCACTGCTTCTTATAATTACCTTCGCAAAAGCGGAAGGTTATGTTTTGATCGCTGTGTATTTATTTGTATGTCTGTGTGTGTGTGTGTGTGTATGTTATTCGCATAACTCAAAAAGTATTCAACCGAATTGCATGAAATTTGGTGGGATGATTGGTTATTATACGGGACACATTTGATTAGATTTTGGGAGCAATCGGGTCAAAGGTCAAGGTCAAGGTCACGAAAAGGTCAAAATCGTATTTTTACCATAGCGCGGTCAATTTTTATCCAATTGGCATGCAACTAATGCCAAAATGTTCAGAATTCAATGCCCGATCTTGTGATATACGACATGACCCAGTGAAGACATTACCCTTGTTAGCGGTTGGGGGTCAAATGTCAGGGGGGTCACGACCTTGCAAAATGTGCGTTTTTTGTCATAACTCGGTCAATTCTTATCCGATTTGCATGAAATCAGCACCAAACTGTTCACTGTTCTGTTCCCTACACTCCCATGCCAAGTACAGAACAGTAGCTGCGGCGAAGGTATGCGCTCTACCGAGTGCCCGTTCTAGTTCCATATAAGTTAATATCGATTTCATTTTTGTTTTTGTTAATGGCACATGGGCCTAAAAAGTGAGTTGAGGAAGGGATGATCATAAAGTGGAGGGAGGAGGTGGGAAGAGGTCAAAAGTATATGCAGCATGAAGCAGGAAAGATCAGCAAAATTGTGGGAGCATAAAATAATATGAAAGAATGTATATGAAAAAATAATATGAAAGAGGGGGCGGAGAGGGGAAGGTGAGGTCTTCTTGGTGCTTTCCACAGTGGGTGCGCCTACGCTTGTCTTGCTCCAGTTCTCCTCGCCTTAATTTATTGAATTGGTTATGGAGGCTTTTTGCCATTGTTGCAATGTTTCAACCTTTTCTTTTTAATTTGCAAGTCTTTTATTATGCATTGCGCAACATATATTATATGGTGTGCAAAGTAAACAATGCTTGGATGTTGGTGACGGGCAATGTTCTTCATTCAGCGTTGTTTTGGCAGGCTCTGCTCCCCTATTCTCCATCTGCCACACCCCACACCCCACCCCTGGTCCTACTCTTTTATTCATCCCGACTTCAGTTAAAAATGTAAATTAAATCCCAATTGTGCATTAATAGCAATGTAAGTACATAAATCTTATTATAATAGAGCAAACGTACATGGTTCGCTATGTATGTATGTTTATATGCGACGAAAACGTCTTCTTCTTCTTCAAATAAAATTACCACCCTCTTAATTAACCCTCTTAATTGCGTTAAGACTGCTGAGACCCCTCAGACCTTTGATGACCCATTAATTCCCCCAAGACCCTTCAGACTACCAAGAGCCCTGAAGACCCAAAATACCCTGAAGACCCCCAAAGACCCCAAAGACCCAAAACACCTCGAAGACCCAAAGCACCCCGAATACCCAAAACACCCCGAAGACCCAAAACACCCCAAAGACCCAAAACACCCCGAAGACCCAAAACACCCCAAAGACCCAAAACACCCAGAAGACCCAAAACACCCAGAAGACCCAAAACACCCTGAAGACCTAAAGCACCCCAAAGACCCTGAAGACCCAAAAGACCCCGAAGACCCAAAATACCCCGAAGACCATAAATACCCAAAAGACCCCGCAGACCCAAAAGCCACCGAAGACCCTTAAGACCCAATAGCCTCTGAAGACACCAAAGACCCAAAACACCCCGAAGACCCAAAAGACCCTGAAGACCCAAAAGACCCCAAAGACCAAAAAGACCCAAACCACCTCAAAGACCCAAAATACCCTTAAAGGCCCAGAGGATCCAAAAGACCCTGAAGACCCAAATGGCCCTGAAGACCCAAAACACCATGAAGACCCAAAAGACACCGAAATGGTCAAAGATGCCCACCTCTCTGAAACGACGTGTGGTGAGGTGCGCGGAGTGCGCCGAGTCACTCTCATAACTAGAAAGGCACACGGTAGAGCGCATACCTCTACTCAACTCAACAGTTTACATTTTGTTTTATGCCGGATCTCCTTGTCACACAACAAAATCTAATCGGTTGTTCTTCTTATCTCCTCAACTCATTCACCAAATTTTGTCATAATCCGTGCACAACTTTTTGAGATATCCTGCTCACAGGCAGACAGACAAACAAGGGTGAAAACATGCCTTCCGTCCATCGTTGGTGGCAGAGGTAATAAGCAATAGGTCATCCTCAATAACGTGGGCCAAACATCCACATGGCATTGCGCATGGTGATATGTGTGTTTGTGGGCCAAACACACATATGTAGGCCAAACATCCAAACGCTTAACCACAAGGCTAACTGAACACCAACGTGATGTAGGACGACAAGACAGGTTGTCATTGGTTGCGACACACACACACACACACACACACACACACACACACACACACACACACACACACACACACACACACATTCTCATGGAATCAGACCACAATCCTTGGCACAGGATCTTTGAGAGTGAACCGCGAGATTGTCGAGGCCTGGTACTCTGATTAAAAACTCCATCAACCGACACATCGACTGACACCCCACACATACATAGCACTACCCAATCAATTATAACGTCAAAGACGGCAGTCAATTGAATGCAGGGAAGCCCTGTGATTGGCAAGGACTTGGACCAATCCATCACGTGAACCGTCCCCAACAGAACTTAACGGTTAACACCACACTCAACGCCTCTGAGGAAGAGAACTAGTTTGTTCTTGAAATGTCAGGCTACTAATGAAGAATTTTTAATTCGTTTACTGCTCAGTGTGCTATCATTTACAATACTAGGGCGTGCCTGTACTATATATATATCTAAAATTATATCCCCCCCCCTCTATTTACATGAAATGGTTTGGTCCATTCGCAAAGCCAAAGCGAACGGCTTGCGAGTACGGTGACAATCCCCCCCCTCTATTTACATGAAATGGTTTGGTCCATTCGCAAAGCCAAAGCGAACGGCTTGCGAGTATGGTGACAATCCCCCCCCCCCCCTCTATTTACATGAAATGGTTTGGTCCATTCGCAAAGCCAAAGCGAACGGCTTGCGGAGTTTGGTAAATAAATCGCCATAGCTCGGTAACTACTTCTCCGATTAATATGAAACCTTGAAAAGGCACATCCTCAGGTCCCCAGCAATATACCTGGCAAGTTTCAAGTATATCGGACCCGTGGTTGTCGAGAAACAGCGGTCACAGACAAACACACAGACACACACACATACACACACACATACACACACACATACACACAGAGATTATTGGAATTATAGATAGATGAATCCTGAGCTACAAATCTTTCGACATGTATGTACAGTGCATTCAGAAAGTATTCAGACCCCTTCACTTTTTTCACATTTTGTTATGTTGCAGCCTTATGCTGAAATCGTTTAAATTCATTTTTCCCCTCATCAATCTGCACTCAATACCCCAAAATGACAAGGAGAAAACAGGATTTTAGAAAGTTTTGCAAATTTATTAAAAATAAAAAACTGAAATATCACATTGACATAATATTAAGTATATAAGTATTCAGAGTTATTTCAGACCCTTTGCTATGACACTTGAAATTTAGCTCAGGTGCCTCCCATTTCTCTTGATCATCTTTGAGATGGTTCTACACCTTGATTGGAGTCCACCTGTGGTAAATTCAATTGATTGGACATGATTTGGAAAGGCACACACCTGTCTATATAAGGTCTCACAGCTGACAATGCATATCAGAGCAAAAACCAAGCCATGAGGTCGAAGGAACTGCCTGCAGAGCTCAGAGACAGGATTGTGTCGAGGCACAGATCTGGGGAAGCCTACAAAAAAATCTCTGCTGCATTGAAGGTTCCCAAGAGCACAGTGGCCTCCATAATTCTTAAATGGAAGAAGTTTGGAACAACCAGGACTCTTCCTAGAGCTGGCTGCCCGGCCAAACTGAGCAATCGGGGGAGAAGGGCCTTGGTAAAAGAGGTGACCAAGAACCCGATGGTCACTCTTGCTGAGCTCCAGAGATCCTGTGTGGAGATGGGAGAAACTTCCAGAAAGACAACCATCACTGCAACACTCCACCGATCTGGGCTTTATGGCAGAGTGGCCAGACGGAAGCCTCTCCTCAGTGAAAGACACATGAAAGCCCGCTTGGAGTTTGCAAAAAACCACCTAAAGGACTCTCAGACTGTGAGAAACAAGATTCTGTGGTCTGATGAAACCAAGATTGAACTGTTTGGCCTCAATTCTAAGCGTGGTGGCTGGAGGAAACCAGGCACTGCTCATCACCTGCCCAATAGCATCCCAACGGTGAAGCATGGTGGTGGCAGCATCATGCTGTGCGGGTGTTTTTCAGCAGCAGGGACTGGGGGACTGGTCAGGGTTGAGGGAACAATGAACGGAGGAAAGTACAGAGATATCCTTAATGAAAACCTGCAACATCGCTCAGGACCTCAGACTGGGCCGAAGGTTCACCTTCCAACAGGACAATGACCCGAAGCACACAGCCAAGACAACGCAGGAGTGGCTTCGGGACAACTCTGTTGACGTCCTCGAGTGCCCCAGGCAGAGCCCTGACTTGAACCCAATCGAACATCTCTGGAGATACCTGAAAATGG